>NC_056737.1:1450399732-1450699732 GCF_019279795.1 Protopterus annectens
ATGCTGTGCTGTGACCTGTGTGTCGAGCCTGTTATAATCACAGGAACATGTGTATTCTCCCAAACAATATGTATTCCAGTGTTGTGGCAGTCTGCCTGTGGTTTGCCCAGTGCTTTGTGACATGCCTAGCAGCCTACTGAAATTACCCAGTGTGCTGTTATGTCCAGTTACTTGCAAGACATACTGCAGCCAGGCCAGCATAACTGTTGTGTATTTCTTACAAAGCAGTGGTATGCTGTACAGATGTATGTCACTATCTACTGGGTCGTATGTGGTCATGTGTACTCACCACCACCAGGTATTATGTGTCTGGACTAACTGGTGTTTGTGCATGCTTACACTGTGTGGTCATATGTACTCCAGTATTGTCGTGATATACCCATGTACATGGCTAGTAACAGCCACACTGAGAGGTTTGGTCCACATGTCTCGCATGAAGGGGACATGTGTACACTTCTGGACTGACCACAGAGTGCCAGACTGTCCACATATATTGGCCATATCCCTGCTGTAGTCCACAGGATCATTACTGTGCTAGCAGTGGTACTGTACTATGATGCCCTCAGGATATCTGTCCATAGCCAGTGGTACACATGTCTACAGCAGATGTGACCTTCCACACCCAACATGTCTGTTAAGACACCCCTATGATAGTAGCAGCAGTCTACATGTATAACTGCAATACATCCACAGCATCCCCTTTCACTAAGGGGCTGGGACTATTGGTGCTGAGGTATAAAAAAAAATGAATTACTACATGTTATTCTGAAACAGTCATAATGAAATGGATTTTTAAAACTGATTTTTTTACATCTTCAGGTGGACAGACTGTCACTTAAAAAAATTAACAGTTAAGCCATTTATAAATACAGTAAAACAATACAGTAGAAAGTAGCTTCTTATAAGAAGCAATGCTGTGATTTACTTAACAGACTTTGCCCTTTCCCTTATATATAAGGTATAGGCAGATAAGTTGGGGAAAATGTGTCAAATTAATGACAGCAAGAGTGCATAACTGTCATTAACAAAAGTTATAGTGCAACTGTGGCAAGTTTACAGTTCTGTATTAAAATCAGTTCTGCAGCATTAGGAAAATGAAATGCTAACTCCCCACAGCGGCTAAAGGTTTAAATTACAGACATGTTTTTAAAGCATACTTAACCATCAATGAACCATGTGGAAGATGACTGCTGCATTCTGGTACAAGATGCAGTTTTAAAAAAGTAAAAAAAAATTTGTATAACTATAATCTTGTCACAGTGCATATATTTGTATACATCAGTCAATAGTTACAGCAACCTAAATTTCTCTTGAAATTATGTTATTCAAGCCTCCAATAACTGGAAGAACACCATCTTTCACATACGATGTTGAAAGGGTAAAGTTCCTAAAGCCATGGTTTTTATGCAAACCGTACAGTACATGCTCTTAAAAACACAGGAAATCGCCTATACAGGTTTTCCTCATGACATTCTACTCCCATACATGTGTATTCTGATGAATTCAGGGAACTTTTTTCTCTTTCTCTCATAACAACAACCAATTTCCACTTTGCTCTGGGAACTGTTGTAAACTTTTTACTTCACTTCCTGAACTAAGTTCTTGTGGATTTCCTGCAGTTACACTGTTGACCACTGTGTGTATTGTCATGTGCCACTCAAGCAGTGTTCTGGACATATGGTAAACATATATGTGTACACATATATCCACATATACATATACACATACATATATGGACATATACATATCCACATACATATATGGAGATATGTATGTACATATATATATATATATATATATATATATATATATATATATATATATATATATATATATATATATATATACATATGAACACTCACACATATACATATACACAGCAATGACTCCAAGTGGCTAAGCTTCTGCTGTCATTCAAAGGGGATCCAGTATCTGTCTGCTTGGGATGACATGATTGACAAACCACGATGCTTTGCCAGAGATGGTCTGCACCTGTTGCCCCTGGGATTCAGGTCACTGGCTACAGCTCTTGGCACCCCCATAGTGCCTTATTTAGGCAAGGTTCAAAGGACAAAACCACCACCATAACAGATACAAGCATGCAAAACTGAAGGTAAGGTTACTCAACAAAGGCACTCTCTTGAGGCACACCTACAAATGGGGAACATCGATATCTGTGCAGTAAATGGGACCTGGTTCAACGCTCCAGAGAGCACACCTGTAATATCATACTATGTGGAAGACCTCATCACTGAGGGCTTTTCATCCAGAAGAAAGGGGGTAATTGTCCCACTGTACTCATCCCTCATTACACATATCTCATATATATATATATATATATATATATATATATATATATATATATATATATATATAGACACATGTATATATACCTGACTATATTTGTCAATGTATACATGTATGTGCATATCTGCACCATTGTAATGTGTACTCCTTCCACATTGTACATTCCCTACGGTAAAATGACATTTCTGCTTGATATGTTACAGATATTGCCTGACAGTTTACAGGTGAATTGGCTTACTGTTAATGCATTGTAGCTGTGTTGTGGAGGGTCCTGGAGTCAGGAACTGTATGTGCTGGATACTGGATTGCACAGCATATCTGTTAGGGCTGTGGAGGGGGGCAACATAGCAGTAATTACCAGGTATCCCTCATTTGTGCCCCCACCCCCATTAACAGTGCATATGGTCTTTTATGTTGTAGTGAGTGGTTCAAGATATTGTTCCCATGTGGACATACTATGCCCATTACAATATGTATATATATATATATATATATATATATATATATATATATATATATATATATATATGTGTGTGTGTGTGTGTGTGTGTGTGTGTGTGTGTGTGTGTGTGTGTGTGTGTATCTACATAGTTATATAGTTACATAGTTATATATGTAAACCCTATATATATATATATATATATATATATAAACATATTTATCTATCTATATACAATTGTTATATGATTATTATACATATAGCTGTCTATCTGTCTACATTTACAGATATATATTTGTCCATATGTCCATTCATGTTTGGCTCATAATTTTGCCCTGCACCTCATTCTCTTGGCAATTGACATGGATGATCTCAGGATTGAAGTCATTAACTACTGACGACACCTTTGTGTTTCAGACTTTAACTCCTTCAAAATATGTGTTTTAATACATATAACTGTTAAACTAGCAATGTTTTAAGTGTATGAGAACAATATTTGACATATATCCCTCTTTGTACCCACATTTTGGCACACTTTGTCCAGAATTATTGTATTAAGAGGGTGTGTGGTATGATATTTTTACATTTCCTGTACTGTTGAATGATTGTGCTGGATGATATGTTTGTGATAACATCAGATTTACATATATCTGTCATGGCTTAGTAGTAAATCCGTTTGTCTATGGTTTGCAGGGTCCTGGGTTTGACCCTTGCTGAGGCTATTTATTTTGTTGCTGGGCAGAACACGAGTCAATGGATACAGAGTAATTAAAGCACTTTAAAGCAGTTGTAAGCGGGTTTGTGTGGGTTTGCGCAGAGGTAATCACTGCTATCTTCCGGTTACACTTTCTTATACTCAGTTAGCTTCTACATTGCTTAACCTGTGTGGGCAGTGCTTACCCCTGTGCAAACAGGCTTAAACCCGCTAACTGCTGCTTAAAACAGCTTACTCCGGCTTACCCCCATGCTAATTTCTTTAAAAGGAAAGAAAAAGGGTTGAGAGGAAAGTGGTGTAAAAGGGGCACAAAGAGGAAAAGACAGTAGGGAAAATAGCTAGGGATGTGCAGGAAGGGTGTAGGGAAAGTCCATAGCATCCCATTTCTTCTACAGCAACAGCTGTGCATATACACTGAATTTGGAGGTAGGTTTGAACATTCAACCCCCTGGGAGGGGGGGGGTGAGGACAACAACAATTCATTGTGATGCCAGTTAGACCAGATTACATGTGTCCAGTGGACACTTGCAAAATGGACAGCTATGTATGCGGCGAGGTTCTTTTGTAGAAACAGATTGCCTGTTTTTTTTCAGGTGGGAGTGGGATGTTGGGGGGGTAGTAGGTATATTTGGGAGGTAGGTTGGGTATGTTAACAGACAAGACACACAAGATGCATACAGGGGCGATATATGACACATGTGGAGGGTAAACACCTTGATGGGGAGGGGTGTTGGGAAATCAGAATCCCATAGCCCCCTAGTGGTAACAGTGGGACTGAGATCCCCATCCATGGGCAGTCACCACTGCACCTTCACAGCTAGGAAGGTGGCTGTGCTGTGGGCTAGGCTGCAGAGCCAGGTTGACGCACTAATCATGACATGAAGCCTTCAAGTTGGCATAGAAGATCACCAACCTGGTCGTTGACCACTCTATATACCACGACCCCGACCTGGCGACGGGTGACAGGTGCTTGTCTGTGCCCACTCTCATCCCCTGAGGTGGTTCCACCCAAAGGTGGTGCAGGACCAACAGACAGGAAGGTGCGGGGTTGAGCTCCTGACATGCTAGTGCCCGGTGCCTCGGTCAGCTGAGGTGGGACAGATGGGTCCGCTGGGACCGGCCTTCCCAAGCGTTCTATAGTGTTAAGATTTCAACATCATTTATGGGTTAGTAATAGTCAATACATTCCAGGGTTAGGTATAACAGCATACATAGATATTCCCATTAACCCAGACACCAGATATGGAACAGTTGCATAGCAAACAGAACACATGCATATATGGGACCACAGTGGTAATAAGAACAGCATGCAGGTACATTGATGGCACCATGCCAACAATGTTGGAATAATTCAATATTTTTATTTCCTATGACAGTAAAAGCATGATTACTACTAACCTGCCTTGCATCATAAACCCATGCCAGGCACCAGATGTGGGCCTCCTGGTTAGCGGTCTGCTCTGTTGCAGCTGTTGGGGACATAAGAGGAATATTTAGCCATACCTATCCATGATATACCTGAGATGGCAATTATTAAACAGGTAGTGGACTGATACTTACACATGGCTGGAGCATTCCCTGATTCTCTAGCCTCTTGGAGCCACTCCTCCAAGAGGTCTCCCTTCCACTGCTTCAGGTCAGCATAGTTGTGCCTGACCTTCTCACCAGTTTGGGATATGCCAGTGGCACTGGTGAGGTCTCAGACGAGATGTTCCCAGGCCTCCACCTTATATTGGGAGCCCTGGTACTGGCTCTGCAGCAGTCTCTGTGCATGATCTTTAACTAGGAGTCCAGTCATGACCTTGGACTCCTGGATGAATCAGCACTGCTCCCAGAAGTGCACTCCTTCTCCCCTTACTGCCTTAGTGCCTGCAAGGGGAAGCTACAGCTAGTTATGAGCTGTATTCCCACCTCTTGGATTTAAGTAGGGCTGATTTCCCACACTTTTCCATGATTGGCCGGTTTTGAAAAGGCAAAGCTATGGGCAAACCTGCTTACCTAAGGTTGGCATTGTTTAAAGAGGTATACCACTGTGCACAAAGAATTAGCTGGTCTACACATTGCTCACACCTCCTAAGCTGGCCTGTGCAATGCTTGGCATTGCCTACAGTAGACATTCATTATAATGCCTTTTTGGCATTGTGTTATTATTCATTACACCTTGTATGTATGCCTAGTATCCCTGATTGATGTGTACATACACTATGTTGGGTCCTTGTGTTTTATTGGGGACTTCAATACTCCATTACAAGTACACCTCACTTCTGGGTTTACTGCTGTACTCTAGTTCACATATTTATGTTATGTAGTCAGTTATGGCACATATGACTGTATACTGATGCCTTTCACAGGTTCAGTTTGGTTATACTATGATGAGGACATGTTTACTACTACCTCATTCTTCTGTACTTCTGTGATGGCTTGGTGGATAGCTTCTGGAACTATGGTGTATAAGGTCATGGGTTCGAGACCTGCATGGCTGTTTATTTTGTTGCTGGGCAGACAAAGGCCCTTTGGATACAGAGTGATTAAGGCACTTTAAAGCAGTTGTTAAGCGGGTTTGCATGGTGGTAAGCACTGCTTATTTCAGGTTATAGTTTCTTACACTCAGTTAACTTCTACTTTGCTTAATCTGTGTAGGCAATGCTTACCCCCATGCAAATGCACTTAAACATGCTTACTAGTGCTTACATATGCTTACTACTGCTTATCTGTGTTTACATCTCCTTACTACTGCCTTATTCATTATGACACTGACTCTTCACATGTGCTTTTTTTGATAGTACTCCAGTTCATAAATATATGTTATTTAGTGGGTTTTGCAATAAAAGTATTGGTTATACCATGCTTTGCCATGTAAAATAGACGGTGCTGCAGTGGGACGCGAACCAAGAATGCCTGCTCATTAGTCAAATGCTCTGCCCACTGCACTATTGCTGTGCTGCTTCATTTGCATATATCTTCCTTGTTATCCTTTTCAGCCTTTTAAGCTGCTTTAACCATAGCAATAGACACACCCACGTACCTACGGTTAGCTGTACTCGGATTTAAAAAAAAAAAAATAAAGGGGTTTCTTCTTTTGATTTTTGTGTCCTGTTGCTGTTGTACACATGGGGGACTGTTGGTGGGGATATGCAGACACCAATGAGCGGTCTCGCTTATTTATTTCCACTTTGTGCTGCTCTACATTGCAGGGGTGTGTTTATTTTAAGAGCTTTGCTCTCAGACACGCCCCCTGCACTCGTACATACTCCATGTGAGCCTAGGAGGTCGGGCAGTGCGCCTTCATTAATATGCATGGTGTACTGCCTTCCTCATCCTAAACAGGCACTTCCATGCAGGACTAAGCTATTCCTGCATGGAAGACTAGTGAATCCGGAGGACTGAGTCCAAAAATGTTTATTGTAGTGGATTTACACATGATTTGTGATCTGATTTGACTAGAGATGAGGATATTATAGGTTTAGTGTAGATCACAATCTCTAGCAGACTCCTGCAAGATAGCTGATGTCTAACATTTAGTGCTGTTAAGGATCCAAACTCATTGCTCTCACATACCTCCTCAAGACAAATGTCATCACAAATGCCTGAACTAAAGACTTGAATCTCCATCAAACAAATAAACATAACTCAGGCAAGTGACCTGGGCATAGGGGTTGCCTATGAGAATGGGCACTGGCAAGGTGATTATTATCCATGGACTAATTATGTCTCATTAGTTATATGAAGTTATGAATCAGAGGACAGACTGGCACAACAAGTACTGAGTTTTTTACTAATAAAGTAGGATTACTGGTTATTTGTTATAGTAACAAAAATGTAATCAACATTCCTAATTTTTATTGAATATCAAGAATTAAAATTTTGAGAACACAGAAGGAATTGAAAAATGCCTGGTGATTTATTCATAAGAGGTATTCATCTATAGGAAATTCCCAATTTCTGAATTAATGAGTTCATCGTCTTGATCCATACAGGGATACTGTCTTCAAGGATACAAAACTAATCAGACATGATGAGTTAATTTACTATTCTTAATGTGGTAAAAAACAAAACAAGACTTGGAAGCTTGAGTCTGCTTTTTTGCTTATGGCCAGACAGTTTAACTTTAAAAACACGAATCACACTGGTTCAAGTGCTCATATGAATGACTCGAAACCACGAAATTGGAAATATCGACAGTGCTTAATGTGCAAAAAAACAGCAAATCGAAAAGCAGATTCGCTGTTTTTCGAACATTAATGTTGAAGGAAAAAAAAGTGTAAAGCAGGGGGGCAAGCTTCCCTGCACCCCCCATGTGAGGGGCTGCACCCCCACACACCCCTACTTTATTATTCTAACTGTGAGATCGCACTACAGTGGGGAAAGGAACCATTTTCCGATCCCCACTATAGTGCAATCCGCCCCAGAATGTCAAATGTGCAATGAACGAATCTCACTGTGCATTCACTCATTGCACATTCGAACCTTTTTCTGTTTGGCATTTGCAAACTTTGCAGACTGCCTTTCGGAATTGTTCTGTTCGCCCTTGTGCAATACATGGTTTTAAAGGTAAACCTGGCCAGACAGGTCTTTAAAACTTAAGTACTGGATTGTTATCTTGTCATAGAAATTTAACAACTATTTTATTATTTGACTTGAGGAATTCTTGAATGATATGTGAAACTGAAACCATTGTCAACATGGAATAGCCTTAGTGTGGTATTTATCATAATAATATAATACCTAGGTATAAAATCAATTTTAATTAACTCCGATAATCCATGTATGTTTTAATTTCTTTTTCATTGCTGAAATGAGATTAATAGAAACAGGTAAATTAGTTTTTCATCCTTACTTGATACCAAGGTATTTCAGCTCATTTAGTGAAATATTAATGCAAAAACTAAAGAGGTATTTATTTTTGTAACTGTGTTGCTGAACTAACTGAATTAAGTTTGTAATTGGAGGAGTTAACTGTAGTCTGTTATTATTTTTAATACCTTTTAGAGTAGCACTATAAATATTCTGAACATAGAATAAAATATTATTTCTAATACCTTTTAGAATAGCACTATAAAGATTCTGAACATAGAATAAAATATAATTTGCCAAAGCTGCAATGTTAGTCATGAATTTATCAAACCTTATACTGTACCTTCAGTTTTGTGGGTACTAGAAATTCTCATGCATAATGTCTATAATAAATTAATAAATAGGTAGGATGAACCTTGTCTTGTACCTTTTACATTTCTAATTGGATAAAACAGCTGACCATTAATAAAGAGGCAATCAAAATCCAAACTCTAGAGGAATTTGATGATCTGGATATACTGTCATATCATCTGTATCAAATTAATTGCTTTGTTGGTTCAAGATGAAACCTATTTGTTGCTCAATCACTAGTTAAATTATGGTAGGGGCTTAAATTAGCATAATATTATCATTTTGCTCTAGTTTCCACGAAGTCAATTGTAATTTGAGATTATCAGATTTGCTACTGAATAACATCACTTAGCTAAAAAACTCATGTATAATGTTATATCCAAATTAATATGTGTCATTGGCAGATAGTTGATCATAGTTTGGTTTGTAAATAAAAAAGTGTTTTAGAATGGTTTAAATGTTTGACAGAAATACTATATGACTTAATAGGTTTAAAGAGTTGCAGTAACATAGGTGTAGTTGATGTCTGAACCTTTTATAAAACAAAGCATTAAAGCTATCAGACCCTGGTGGTTTACCTCATATGAGTGTAAACATCTAATCTAGGACTACTGGTACTGAGAAATCTTTCATCAAGTGGTTGTGTCTTTTGAATGAAGTTCAGAATAAATGAATACCTTGTAAAGATGTTTACAAGCATAGATGTTACTGTATATGTTATAAAGGCTTATAATATTGCTTGAGGATGAGTATGAAGAACCCCATTCACATTTATTGAAATAATATTGCTTGAGCCAAACTTCAGTTTAAACAAACAGGCTAAAAATGTATATGGGCTAGCAGACTAGTTCTTACTTGTAGCTCAAAGAAAGACTGATTGGATGCATGCAGTGTTGTGTGTTTGCGCTTAACTTTAACTAAACATCATATTTATTTTGATCAAAAGTTTTCCATAGATAACTCATAATGTAGAATTTATGTTTTTTTTGTTTTAAAATAGTACATTTATGTTTATATGTCTTCAAATATGCTGTTTTACTAAAAATTATAGCACTTACAATTGATTTTGACAATATCTACCTGATAATGAATTGTGTAACACATTATATTTTTTGATCTGAGAACTGTGTTTGCAACAATAGATTATTTAATACATTAATTCCTCACCCTCAGTTAGATTATGGTTTATCTACCAATTAGAGGCAGATCAAGAGTTAGGAATAATCACCAACTTGAAATGTACAATAGATCGGTCAGAAAGTGTATGATATCCTTTCAATTATTTGAAATCATATTTGCATAATTATTTGGATTTTTTAAGAAATCCAAGCTTGATCAAGATTTGTAAGAAGGTGAAGAAAGATATAGTCCTTCCCTTGAAGGACAGAAGAAACATTAAAGATCATAAAGATTATGAGTAATGATAATATCCTACAATTACACAGTGTTGTATTTATTATATATAGGTAAAGCCCAATTTTATCTAAATTATCCCAAAATAACATTGGAAGCACATTTTGTCTAAATAATAGGATATTAAATATGAAAATATTGCAGAAGAGGTCTGTAAAAAGTTGGGTCTCTTTGAATGCGGTCTGTATATGGCTGGCCAAATCAAAACCAAGCTAGTAAAGAACTACTGCATTCAACAATAGTAAACCTTCATTCTATACTTTTCTTTTTCTACACCAAATGAAAGGAAAAAAATATTTTTGATCATGACAGAAGCAGCAGAATTATTAGAAAAATTGACAAATTTTGATATATGGAGGAAACCATTTTCAATTTAATGGGATCATTGTGAGGTTATACATGTTTCATGAATAAAGTATACATCAGTGGTTATATTGTATAGCAAAGTTAAGAAAAACACTCATTTGGGGCTCATTTGTAAACTGCCAACATTCCACAATGAAACAGTAAATTTATTCATATCCTTCCAATGCCATGGTGGTAAACAGGAATAATAACCCATAAGCTTATACAATGTACTAACATTGTTCTTCCTAATGCCAAGGTCCAAAAACATTCATTTTGACAACAATTTATGTTCAGACATCACAAGTGTATATAATGCCACGTCACTTCATGAGATAACCATAACATAATTCAACAGGGCACACCATAAAAAGCATTTACAGTGTTAGCTTCCCTCTGCCAGGACCTAAACTAAATTACTAGAATATGAACTCAACCAGTTCACTATTGACCCAGTTAGTTAACAAGAATTTACAGTTTTGCTTGGTTTTGATAGAGCACTATTCTTCTTTGTACCTAGGACAAACAATATAGAACAAGAACTGACAGCATTGCTTGGTACTGATATACACCACTACTCCTCTCTGCACCTAATTCAAATGATGTAGATTTGTTCATAGGTTCATAAACAAATAGTAGGCTGTCTGTCTGTAGACTATTACTGCACTTTGGAACTTGTTACCACAAGAAATCCTAAATACCACCTGTACTCTCACATTCAAACAACTACTAAAAGATCACTTTACCAACAAGTGGTTATGTACCTGTACCACTCCAGGCTGATATCATGTTGTTGTTCCTGTACCATCCTCTTCATCTCTATCAAAACCAAGACTGTATTTTGTATTTACTCATTACTATCTATCTAACCCCAACACCTCTCTCAAACTAACCATGTAGTATCTCAACTAACCTCCTATCCTCGCCTTCTCTCACTCATACTAACCTTCTAGTATCTCTCTAATACAAACCACCTGGTATCTCAACATACACCTTCTATACCCTCCTTCTCTCACTTTCTTCCTTCATAATCTTACTTTATCATAAGCTAGCAAACAGAATAGATTACTCATATAGTAAAACTAATACTCAAATTGTGTAATAGGCACCCCTAAGCTCACTAAGTTTTTAAGACAATGTTATTTTTTTCCTTGATTTAAACTTTTGTCCTTTTTCATATGATGTCTCCTACAGATCTTTTTCCTATAATGTTTTTCCTATTGCTAATACTATATCCGTTGTTAAACTTATGCAGTTGTATGTAAATATCTGCTTGGAGCTTTTCTCCCTGGGCCTCTGCTGAAAACGGGCCATTGGTCCAGTCAGACATTCCTGGTAAACAAATGTAAAATAAATAAATAAATAAATAAATAAATAAATAATACAAGCTTAGCTAATAACCAAAATCAAACCCTCTATCTTGTATGTCTGCTCCTCTCCCCTGTGATTTTCTCCTCATCACGAGGTGATAAACCATAATCATGACCCAGATTTGTCATCATTCATATTTAAGTATTTGGAAGAATGTTGATGGATAAGCATCTCTATTTTTTGTTGATAATGATGTAGATCCTAATGTGCCAGTGGTTTCATTTGATCTTGTTTTACATTTAGAGATCAAATGCAAAGCGTTGATGTTGTTTTTTTTTTTACCATTTCCTTTTGTTATAATTATTTGCAAAATATACAGGAGTCTCTGACAGCATTTTATATGATATTTTTTAATGATTGTTTAACTTAACTGTACTTCTGGGGCTCTGCAGAAAATGGGATCTTTTGAACCCAGTATGACTTTCGCAGTACATAAATGTCAATAAATAAATTATGCTCTCATCTTGTTAAGCGGACTTTCTTCATAGTTTTTGAATCAGTTACTTAAGTGGACCTATATTTATTAAATTTAATAAACTAGTGTTTCTGTTTATTGCATGCTGAGCAGCTGTCCAATTACTTCCTGATTCCATGGCATCTTGCCCCACTTTCTGATGATGCAGTAGATGGTAAAAACAGTTTGTAGTGGGTAGTCATGTTTTCTGTAGTCTGCACCAGATTTTATTAGAAAGTAACCAAAATTCTGCACATATAGTTATTCATTCACACAACAAAGAGAATAAATAAATAAATTCAGCTATATTCAAGTGAATGGTAATAAAATTAAGATGACAGAGAATAAAGTTCTTAGTAAATTGTATAGTGCTTGGCATACAGTGCAATAAACCATTGCCTATCAATGGATTGACTGATCCCTTTTAGGAGAAAAGTATGGATGCATGAATCACCTCAATTACAAGGCTACTGGAAAAGTGAATTTGTATGCCATACAGCAAGGAATTAGTGCTGAAAAAATTGGAATAATTTGTGAATCTGTGAAAATGAAGATGCACTAAAGTGATCATTTCATAGCAGACAGCTGTTTACTACAGTGTGATAGATATTTACTGCAGTGCAATATCTGTGTTATTACACTGCATGCCAAGGGGAACTTATATGCAGTGCATGGAGTACCATGATTATGTTCCAAAATCAGGAAAAAGATAAACTTGTGAGTACTCTTCCAGTGCAAGACCCAAACTTAACAACACTTAGGGTGCTTAAAAAAGCTTCTTAATGGGATGGTTTGCCAATGAATATTAAATATCTTTGAGTGCCTCTTATGTCCCAACATCTAGCCCTTAAAGGTTCTCCCCAATCCTTACTTCCTCTCCACTTACCTTCTCTTTCCCAAATCATCTTCCAATCTGCATTGTACTTCAGTCCATTAACCAATATAAACATTTTCTGTGCTTACACTCAATAATACGTTTCCATTGTTATCACCTTCTATCTCTGTATTTGCTCACCACACTTCCTCATCTACCCTTAAATATGTACTCCATTCTGAGTCTTTTACATCATTCCTCAGCCAGATGCCCAAATATTTAATCCCTGCAGTCCACTGCTCAGCCATCCCATCCATTTGGCAATTTACTTCTGTTGCTTGAGTTTTCACTGAGTTTATCTTATACCCTGACTTCTTACCAAACTTCACCAGGATATCCCACAGCAACAACTCTAAATCTTCACAATTACAATAAAAACTGGCCAATACCTGTTTTAATAATAAAATATTGAGAACAACAACAAAGTTTTAAAGTCTAGTGGGGGCAACTTGGTTTGAGCATAATAAAATTTTTAATTACCACTTTTCATGAAAACTTCATCAGAAAATACAAAAAAAAAGTTTAAAAAAATTGCATTTTATGTCAAATTCCAAGCAATGAAAACTAAAATCAATTTGCTTGCTAAATGTGTTACCAATCACAAATCAAACCATAAAAGACCATTGCACAATTAACCCTTTAACACCTCCTAGCTTCCGCTCCTTTAAAAAACATTTTACATTGATAGTTTTATTCAAGCCAGGGGGAAACATCAGCCAGCCTTTAACTTCACTTGCCATTCTACCTCTCACTTTTCTATTAGATTTTTTAAATTCCCACCTCTTCTGTCTTCTAGTACCTGTTCAATGATGTTAAAATGAACTTTTAATAATTCACACATAGGATGGAACGTCTGTATAAAGCGTTATTACTATCTTTTGTTTTGATCGCATAAGTGTGTTTGCTTATTCTTTGTCTTAGGCTTCTTGTTGTCATTCCTATGTAAAAACATATACATTCTGAACAAATCCCAATGTACACTACCCCTGCTGTGCCACAGTGATATCTATCAGGTACTCAAAGTACATGTAATATAACTTAGGGAGATATAGTATCCTTCATTAGTGAACCTACAGACTTTACATCTATTATATTTATAAGTACTTAAAGTTTTGCTGGTAGTGGGAGGTTCTATTTAGTGGTATTGTGTTCTAACATGTACATAATACATGTCTTTTTTGTGCCAAGAAACTGGTGCTTCACTAAAAATTTTTCCGAAATTCTGATTTAAAGAAATAATTTTTCAATTATTTTGGATGATCTGTTTAATCTGGAAATTGTCCACTGACATATCCAGACAATAATGGGATTATTGTGTTCATCAAATGTCTCCATCACCTTCACCTTCTATACTTTTCTCTGCCTCTTAACTATATACTACACTTCTAGTGTCTCCAGGGCCACTGGCGATGTTAATTACCTGGTTATTACTAATCAAATCTTTAATCTTAGTTTCAGTTGTTTTTGAATCCTGTAAGAACAATGGGACCAAATTATGTTGGTTTTTTCAGAGTTACTTCAGCTGCAGCTTTCTCCAGCCCTTCCTTAAAATAAATTTTAGCAAGAGTTGAGATTACTAACACATTTAGTAAGCAAACTGATTTTAGTTTTAATCGGTTGAAATGTGGTAATCTTTTAACATTTTTGCATTTTCTGATGAAATGATGAAAACAGCAATTAAAACATTTATTATACTCAAACAGTTTCTTGTTGAACTCTAAATCTTCATTTATTTAAGTCATTGAGAGTAGCACTTCATCAAATTACAAAGAAATGTGTTTTCTCCAAATCCCTCAGTCTATACTCCCTTATCTATAATTACCTTATTTCTTCTGCTAGAAGTTCCATGTAGTTGGCAAACAGTAGTGGTGGTACTTTGTCCACCTTTGTGTCAATTCTTTCTCTGATAGTCTTGTCCTAATTTTCACTCCTGCTGGTGCACCTTTGCACTTTGAACCCCTTGCATTTAACCATTCTTTTGGAAAACTTTATTTTTCCTTCATCTCAAATATATGTCCACCTCACTCTATTGAAAGCTTTTTCAGCATTGTCAAAGACTATGGTTCATAGGTTCATAGGTGTGTACTAGGCTAATAGCCATGGAGCCTTTACAAGCCTAGCCCATAGGATTACCCTGGCATCATGCCACCCAACCTTAGTTCCAGTGCTTCTGTTGAGTAGAGCCACTGGAGTGATCCCCAGGGTGAATTTTCTATTTCTCATCCACTCATCAAGATTTCTCTTGAAGAGGGCCAGTGAGGTGCTTTGTTTGACATGTATGGGAAGTCTATTCCATATCATGGGCAGTCTCTGGGTTATGAACCTGTCAATCCGGCATGTTCTGTTGATTGTGGTAATGAGGTTGAGGTCTCTGGAGCGTGTGGTGCAGAGGGATTGGGATTTCTTTAGATGTAGCATTTCTAACAGAGCTGGGTCAGAAATGGCTTTGTAAATCAAGCAGAGATTGCATCTAAGTAGGCGATATGAGACAGAGAATAGTTGGAGTTTTTTAAGTCTGTCCATATAGGACAAGTATTTAAGGCCTAGGATCCTCTTTGTTAGGTACTTTTGCAACCTCTCCAGTTGTTGCAGGTGTCTAGTGAGGTACATGCCAAATGGGGCATTGTACGTGATGATTGGCCTAATGAGGGAAGAGCAGAGGAAGACAATGACCTCTTTCTTCATGGATGCAAAATCCTTAGTAATGAGATGTGCCAGATAGAAGGACTTTCTGACCACAGTGGCAATGTGGTGGTCAAAAGAGAGGTTGCTGTCAACCTGTGTTCCCATATCTCTTATAACGCCTTCTGTGTTCAGTGGACTACCATCGATGTGCTAATTCATGGGAACTGGGTTTTTCCCAAAGGGGATGACGACACATTTTTGGCATTGAGCTTAAGGCCATGGTTCTGACACCAGTTGTTTGCCTCAGTGAGACCTTTCTGTAGGATGACAACATCACTTGAGGAGTTAATAATGGGTCCCAACTTGCAATCATCTGTGAACTTTGTCAGCCAGAGTCCCCTCATGTTGGTCTGGACTTCTGAGAAGTAGATACCAAACAGAAGAAGACCCAGGACTGATTCCTGTGGGACTCCACTTGTTTCTAGTCAGCTACTTTCATAATGTGGTTCTGTCTGTGAGCCAGGTTGCAGCCCACCTAGTGATATAGGGGTTGATGCCTAGCTTAGTGAGTTTTTCTATGATTCCTGAGTGGGGAATGGTATCAAAGACCTTGGGCAGATCAAGGTAGGCTGTATGAACCACCTTGTCTTTATCCACAGCTCTGGTAACTGACTCGTAGAAGTCGACCAAGTTGAGCAGGCATGATCTACCCTTCACAAAGCCAAACTGTATGGAATCCAGAGTTTGGAGATTCCCTATATCCTTGTTTATTAGGTCCATGATGATGCGTTCCATAACTTTGCATATCAGACTTGTCAGGCTAATCGGGCAATAGTTCCCAGAGTCTGTAGTCACTCCACCTTTGTGGAGAGGGATGACTATAATAGTGCGCCATTTGGTAGGGACAGAGCCTGATGTGAGGCTGTGATTGAACAGGGCACACAGGTGAGGTGCCAGTTCACTCAGTAGTTCATGTAGAATACAGCCAGGGATATTGTCAGGTTCCATATAAGCTGTATTCTTGGCCTTGGACAGTGCTGTTTTAACCTGTTCAGCAGTAACACTGAGTGCCTGGAAATCTACTGGTATTGTGATTGGTCCTTTGGAGAGGGAGAGAGGGGTAAATTTGGCACTGAATCTGTCGGCCAGTATATTGGCAATATCTGTTGGCTCGGTATAGGAGGTACCATTGTGCAGTAGCTCAGAACAAATCTGGGTATTGCTGTGGAGATTCTTTACATAACTATAGAAGGTCTTGTGGTTGTCTTTACCATCTGCAGCAATTCTGTTTTCATAGCTAGCTTTAGAAGATTTGATGAGGGATCTAAACTTTTGTTGTTTTGTTAATTCTTTTCCTGTTTCTTTTATATCTTGCATTAACAACAATGTTATTATGAGGTAGTCCACTAATCTCCATCCCCCACAAACCTTCCCCAAGATTCAATAAAATCCATGTAGGCTCCATATAGAGCCTACATGGAATGTACCTATGTACAAGGCCACACTATCCCCTTGGCAGGATGACATGAATATTAATCATTGCACGCTGCTGAGGGAAAGCATAGTAATAGGGATATTGAATTGTATAGGCTGTCATGTAGTGGCTATCCCATGATTAGGGATTGTCCAGGGAATCCTGGACAGCTGTTATGTACAGGGTAAGAATCCCTGTAATGTACCCTGCTAGTTTTGAAATGTGTGTGACTGAATATTTA
The DNA here is from genome assembly GCF_019279795.1 of Protopterus annectens. Classification (NCBI taxonomy): domain Eukaryota; kingdom Metazoa; phylum Chordata; order Ceratodontiformes; family Protopteridae; genus Protopterus; species Protopterus annectens. Next base: position 1,450,417,136 of record NC_056737.1, read on the forward strand.
GTGTTTTAATTTCCTAAAGTTTTTTTTTTATCTGCGATTATTTATTTATTTATTTTTGTTGTCCATTTGCATGGCACAGAGAGCAGAAAAGCCAAGCTGTGCTTACACATACATAGCTGACACCTGCCAAACATATAAAAATAGAAACTGGATGTAATTATTTATTTATTTCTGGTTATGCTTAAGCCCATTTATGTGGTGCAGCTCAGTGCTTAGCAAAGCTAACAGGTAGGTTAGTAGTATATGTGAAGGTATACTAGTTTACATAATATCCAAGTAGCTAAATGGGTAGAATCATGGGCTGAAGCCTAGTAGGTCCTTGGTTCAAGTCTCTAGCAGTTCATAGGTTGAACTTTTTTGTACTGTAAGTGAATGTTTTGCTTAATTTAAAAACAAATGTGTTACATTTGGAAGAGCTGCATGGTGCTAAGCACTGCTTAAACATAATTAACAGCTACTACTGTTTGCATGTTGCTAAGCTTTGCTAAAACACGGTTGTGCAAGTTTGCTCAATGCTAAGTGAGTTTGCACCATGCTAAGCAATGCAGCACTTTTTGAATGTTACAGTATGACATGTAAGGGTGGAAAACAGCCTATATTAAGGCCAATAGGCTGAACTTCTGCAACATTTGTTGAAATCTTACTAACTGCTGGTATGTCAGGTGGTGTTGGAGAGGGTTTGCACTTTCAGGCACAGAGGTGGGGTGTGCAGGATTCCAGAGTACTTAATTGGGCTCCTGGTACATAATTATGACCCTAGGCTGTGGCAGAGCAATTACCAGGGCTCAGAATATAAGGCTGAGGCCTGGGATCAGTTGACCAGGGATCTTAACCAGTGTTACTGGTATCCCCCATACTGGAGATCAGTGTTGTCACCACTATGATGAACTGAAGCGATGGAAGAGGGGAACTTTGGGCACCTGGATCCAAGAGGCCAGGGATGGGTATTCCCCACACATATCAAAGTACTGCTGCCACTATTTTACTAAAATACAAGCTGAATCTGTGCAAAACTGGTAAGCATAGTGGTGTGCTTCTCTTCCAGCAGCTGTAGCTGAAAGGGCTCATAACCTGCAGTCTCATGCCGGGAGCCTGGCCAGGATGCTTCAAGAGTGTGGTAAGTATGGATATTTTATGATAACTGTAGTACAATAAACAATAAAAATTGTAGTGCAATAAATAACCAATAAAAAATACCAATAACAGTAAGCAACAAGGTGTAAAGCAGGATTGTGGTGTCATAACTAAATGTGTCTAAATCCTTGAAGTAGGGCGTATTCATTGCATGTCTGTTTTATTGTCGTGGCAGTCAACTCTAAAATTGTAATAACTATAGAATGCAAATGTAATTGCCTGATAAATGTATTGCACAACCCACAGTATTGTTTAAGTCTGTCTCCAGGCCACTTTCAGTCATATAATGCTCTCTTTGCCTCCCATTCCAGGAACAAAGTATATGGGTGAGGTAGCCCACTTTATGGGCAGATATCGTTTGCATACGTCATAGATACTTAGCAGCAATACCAATAAAGTGTAAAGCAGGATTGTGGTGTCATAGCTAAATGTGGCTAAATCCTTGCAGTAGGGGTGTATTCATTGCATGTCTGTCCTAATGTCACTGCAGTCAACTGTAAAACTATAATAACTGTAGAATGCACAAGTAATTGCCTGATAAATGTATTGCAGAACCTGCAGTATGGTTCAAGGCTGTCTCCAGGCCACTTTCAACTACATAATGCTCTCTTTTCCTCCCACTCCAGGAACAAAGTATATGGGTGAGGTAGCCCACTTTATGGGCAGATATCGTGTGTAAACTTCACAGATACAGCAATACCAATAAAGTGTAAAGCAGGATTGTGGTGTCATAACTAAATGTGTCTAAATACTTGCAGTAGGGCTGCATTCATTGCATGTCTGTTCTAATATCACTGCAGTGAACAGTAAAACCATGATAACTGTAGAATGCAAAAGTAATTGCCTGATAAATGTATTGCACATCCCACAGTGCAGTTCAAGGTTGTCTCCAGGCCACTTTCAGTTACATAATTATGTTTGAGATGTTGATATGTATGTAAATTTTTATCTCGGTTACAACTATGTGTACATTCTGATGTTTGTCCTTATCTACCCTATATTGTACTATGTATTATGTTTAATACTTGTAACCTTACTTACTGTATCATGTTTTATATTATTCTTTAACAATTGTTACCTCACTTGGGAGCTTTTCTCCCCAGGTTTCCACTGAAAATGGGCTACTTGCCCAGTTGGACACTACCCAGTTATCAAATGTAAATAAATAAATAATAATGCTCTCTTTTCCTCCCACTCCAGGAACAAAGTATATGGGTGAGATAGCCCACTTTATGAGTGGATATGTGTTTACTTCACAGATACTTAGCAGCAATACCAATAAAGTGTTAAGCAGGATTCTGGTGTCATAACTAAATGTGTCTAAATACTTGCAGTATGGCTGTATTCATTGTATGCCTGTTCTAAGTTGCTGCAGGCAGCAGTCATTTGCTACATTATTTGCAGATATTCCCTTCAGTCATGGCTTTTGGGTTCTACTGTCATGCCTGCCAACTAAGACATGATGGCATTCTACTCTACTTACTGTACACAATCATACCTCTCAACTGTCATGATTTTTTGTAATGCAAATACAACCACCCAATCTGTCTGGTCCATGATTAGCAGATACATGATTACCTGGACTGCAATATATTTTCAAATCAATTTACAGAGCACCTTGGTAGTCATATATGTACACATTATGTAAAACAGTTCCGTGTAGTTGTGTACCTGCATTTGTTAGTGCTTGGCCCATACTGTCCCATGCTAACAGCTTGAGAGATATGTACATGCTGCATCTTCTATAGAGGAATTGTAGTCACTGTACTCACAACTGACACTGTAGAATTATGTGTTAGCAGTCATTTTAGGGATAGTATCTGCAATGTCACTAATGGTATGTTTCTCTCTCTCTCTCTCCACCCCTTATTGTCTTTAATTTATTATTGTTATTTATTATTATGATTTAATATTAATATATTCTGTTAAACTAACTGTTTTGTTAGCCTTATGGATTATTTCATACTGGCTTTCTCTTAACATACTTGCTGTTATGTTATTTTTATGCTGTGTTACACATAATATATTTTAATATGTATTTGGATTAATCAATATTATGTTCCATTATGTTAAAACTAACATTGGTTTGGTTATTACTAACCTTAACTTATTGTTATAACTAGTTTACTACAGCACATCAAGGTAGGCCAGTTCCAGTTGATCCACCTACATTGCCTCCTTTGGCCATGGCATCAGGGCCTAGCATGTCTGCGACCCAACCTGTTGGTGCCTCCTCTGCTGTCCCTGCACTACCTGCAGCGTTGAGTAGTTCTGTCCCTCAGGACAGGGCTCATCCTCCCTTTGGGAGCAATGATGGAGAGGGAGTCATCACCCACGATGAACTGCCAGGTTTGATGTGCAGGATTGTGTACCATAGGTTTGGATGCCGCCTGTGCCAGATAGAGAGCATGCTGGCCACCCTGGTGAGGCAGGCTCACTCCAGATCCCAGCCTCCACCACTGCAACCACTGGGGTAATGATGGAACAGTGCCGACAGTCCCATGGGTGGGGAATTGAGTCATATTGCTACCTTGTAGAAGCACATGGGACTTCCACAACACTCTCCACATCCAAGGTATTCATCACCTCTTGTGTCACACACCACCTCTGTCTGCTGTCTTGTCTGTCTGCAAAAGCTTCCTCACCTACCCAACTTACCTCCACCACATGTACCTGTGTCCCTTCTCCAACATTCCACTCTCACTATAAAAAATAAAATAAATGGGCACGTGTCATCCCATACATAGCTCTCCATTTTACACATGTCCACTGGACACATGTAATTTGGTCCAATTGGCTTGACAATCCAGTTATGTTGTCCTCACCCCTCTCTCTGGGGGGTGAGAGTCCAAATTCATCTACAAATGCTACTCAACGCCAGAAGTCTAAACCTTAAGATGCACACACTCGAAACTCTCCTTAGCATGGAGAACATCGATATCTGTGCAGTAACAGAAACCTGGTTCAGGGCTCCTGAGAGCACCCCAGCACTACCAGGTTATACCTCATACCATGCTTTTTGGCCCCAAAACTTGGACCGAACCACAAAAGGAGGGGGAGTATCGATATTCATCAAAGATACCCACACCTCCAGGTTGGTGGCAAAGCACGAAGCATAAGAGACTATCCATGTGCAACTAACAGTGGGTAAAACTGACTTCCAGTTTATAGCCTGCTACAGACCACCCTCCCAAACCCAGGAACCCCACTCAGCCTTCCTGAGAACACTGGAAAATATGAAGGTCTCTCCAAACACCATTATATTGGGTGACTTCAACTACCCAAACATAGACTGGGAGCATTACTCTAGCTCCAACACCCTAGCCCAAAGGTTCCTAGAATTTATAAACTCAAATGCTATGGAACAACTTGTTACCACTCCCACAAGAGGGGAAAACATACTGGACCTGATCATCACCAACATGGGGACTCTATGCTCCATACCAGAAGTGTATCCCTCACTGGTAAGATCAGACCATAAACTAATCTCACTGGATATTCACATCCCGACCCCACCCCCTGCCCAGAAAACCACAGTGAAAAACTTCTCTAAAGCAAATTCCACACTCCTCAAAACTGAGGTGGAATCCTTCAAAGCCCCCGGGCCTGTGGAAAATACGGCCCAGACTGCAGAATCCTTTATAAACGCATTCTATGAACACATTCAGGAATGCATGGATCATGCAATCCCAAATAAAACCAAGACCCAATCCTCTAAAGGCAGACGTCCTGTCTGGTGGACCCCAGCCATAAACAAACTATACAATAGAAGGAGGAAGCTACTAAATGATAGAGCAAAATCCCCAAAAGGGAAGGCATCACTGATCAGTATTAGCAAAAACCTACGGGCACTCATAAAATTGTCTAAGGCCAGCTTTGAGAGAAAAATTGCACAGGACACTAAGGATAATCACAAGGCTTTCTTTAGTTATGTTAGGAACCTGGGTGGTAATTCCCAGATATGCTCAGAATTAGTCCAAAATGACAAAAAATACAACAAACCCACAGACATTGCCAACATCCTAGCTGACAGGTTCACCAAAAGGGCAAATATCTATCCCAGCAGAGTGCTGCCCTCCTGACATCTCAGATGCACAGGTAAGAGCCGCCCTCTCCAAAGCAAAAAATACAGCATCAATGGGACCAGACAGTGTCCCAGGCTGTGTCCTACATGAACTCCAAGAAGAGCTAAACCCAAACATAAAACTACTGTTCAATCTCAGCCTTACTACAGGATATGTGCCCAAAGAGTGGCGTACAGCAAAAGTGGTCCCTCTCCATAAAGGTGGTGCCTCAACGGATCCTGGAAACTATCACCCCATAAGCCTGACTAGCTTGGTCTGCAAAGCTATGGAAAGGATCATCATGGACCTCATAAATAAAGATATTGGGGACCTACAGACACTGGATCCTAACCAGTTTGGCTTTGTTAAGGGCAGATCCTGCCTCTTAAACCTGGTTGATTTCTTTGAAACAGTCACCAAGGCCATTGACGAGGGGAAGGTGGTCCACACAGCCTACTTGGACCTCGCAAAAGCCTTCGATACAATACCCCACTCGGGCATTATAGATAATCTCACCAGCTTAAATATAAACCCCTATGTCACTAGATGGATTGCAAACTGGCTCAAGGACAGACCCCACATGGTTAGAATTGCTGGAGCCATGTCAGACTCCAAACCAGTTACAAGTGGTGTCCCACAAGGCTCAGTCCTGGGACCTCTTGTTCGGTATATATTTCTCGGAGGTACAGGCCAACATGGAAGGACTGTGGCTGACCAAGTTCGCAGATGACTGCAAACTGGGCACCATAATCAACTCTCCAGCCGACACAAGCATCCTCCAAAAGGGCCTCATAGAAACAGACAACTGGTGCCAGAGCCATGGCCTCAAGCTAAATGCCAAAAGTGTATAGTCATCCCTTTGGCAAAACAAAGTGCCCACAAATTATCACATAGGTGGTAATCCATTAAGTACAGAAGAAGTAATTAGGGACCTGGGGACCCAAGTTGATAGCAATCTCTCATTTGACAACCACGTGGCCAAAGTGGTTAGAAAAACATTTTATATAGCCCACCTAATCATGAAGGGATTCACATCTAGATCAGGGGGGGTCATCGTGCCTCTTTACTCATCCCTCATCAGGCCCATAATTGAGTACAATACCCCTTTTGGGATGTACCTTACCAGACACCTGCAGCAACTGGAAAGACCCCAAAAGTACCTCACCAAGAGGATCAAAGGGCTCAAACAGATGCCATATGCTGCCCGGTTAAAGAAACTCCAGCTCTACTCAGTGGCATACCGCCTGTTCAGAGGCGATCTGTGCCTGACGTATAAAGCCATGTCCAACCCAGAATTAATGGACATGCTGCACCTCAGAAAATCCAAATCCCATCGAGATACACGCTCGAGAGACTTGAACCTCAGCACTGAAATAAATAGGACATGCTGGAGGGACAGATTCATAACCCAGAGGCTCCCTTCACTCTGGAATAAAATCCCAGTCCAGGTTAGGCAGAGTCCCTCATTGACTCTCTTCAAGAGGAATCTTGATGAGTGGATGGGAGATCATAGGTTTACCCCGGGTATCACTTCTGTGTCACTGTTAGACAGAGGCACAGTAGACTAACCTCGAAAAAGGGCATAGCAAAATAAATTTAAAATGGGTGGCAAAAGCCAAACACATTCTGGCTAGGCTTATAAATGTCCTAGGGCAGATAGCCTAGTACGAACCTATGAACCTATTTTACATTTAGAAGAGATAGGAACCTGAAAGAAACTTTGGAACACAGATCTAAAGAAAACATGTACCAATTATGCCATATGAAGAAATGTGGGTTCTATTCCCAATGTAAATTCATTCTAATGTGTGACAGGTTTCTTATCAAAGGCAATGAATTCAAAGTTAGGACAAATTTTGACTGTAATTCTAGGAGGGTGGTCTATGCTGTATTATGCCAACAGTGCCCATGTTTTTACATAGGTAAGAATGAGCGAAGGTTGAAGGAAAGAATTTACAAACACCAGTATAACATCAACAAAAGGAACCCCAACAATGCCTTGGCAAGACATGTTTTGGACAACAAAAGTCACACATTTAAGTTTGTAGTTATAGAAAGATTAAAGGAGGGAATGAGAGGAGGTCCATATGTAGAGTTAGTGGAACTAAGGGAATTATATTGGCAACTGACTTTGAATGCCCATGGTTGGCGTGGAATTAACGAGTCTTGTTCCATTGCACCCCTGTTGAAATTTAAAGCATTGACTAGGTAATTAAACAGAGGCAGGGGTGAATGGTACAATAATACCTCTGGCCCTTTTGGTACAGGTTTGCACTTTAAATACCAAGCTATTTATGTGAATTTTATACTTAGTACACATTTTTTCCTCCTATTCAAGCCCCCTTCAAGGAAATGATGCATGACATATACTTTATATACTCTTTAACTGAATGCCCCTATTGCCTGTTATAATTGATTTTAATTTTTTACCAATATATTTTTTACTATCTCATTGCATGTATTGAATGCTGAGTTATTTTTTTAGGCATGAAGTTTTTTTGAGTGATTTCTATGTATACGATTTTAACTTCTCATTTTAATGTGATTTAATTTTTATTTATTTTATTTATTTTTTTATCTAAGATTCTTTACAGAAACTAAAACATAGTCTGTTTGATACAAAAAGTATACAGTTTTTTAGCTAGCTTGCAAGATTACACATTGTCAGGATGAAGTGCACTTAAATCTTCCAAACACTAGATGGCAGTGGCATGCTACTTTGCTTAATAATGGTTGGAGACACTCACTCTTGAAACATCAAATGAATTGTTGTCATTGCTTATGGATGTGTTCATAAAAGTTTTGTATCTTAACTGTTTTTATATTCTGATGCAGTTGCTATAAGGGACAAAAGTGCTTAATATAGATGCATTTTTTTGTTTTGGTTTTAACTGGTTTTACAAAATAAAACAGTTGCTGCTTGCAACCTTTACCCTTGGATTTGTTTTGGTTTTAGATTGCCATATGTGTTAACTGTGCAGAGTCTTCACAAATGTCAACAGTGTACCTCATTGTTGCTGATGATATTGCTGTGTAAAGAGCTTTTATTTACAAGTAACTACAGCTGTTTGTGGGAAAAGTAATGTCCTCATATCCTACTGTATGAGGTTGGGTTTTAAACACACCTGTATTACTGACAACAGTGTATAGAACTTTACATATATCGCAACATAGTGCTGCAGAGCATAATAGTGCAGGTATTAATGTACTGCTTTTCCCTTTCTTATCACAGGTGACTGGGGGAGTAGTCTCTGTTCCCTACACAACCAGATGTCAGTGTCTATTCTGACTCTGATGATTGAGGTGGCCAGAGTGAAGCACAGGTGGGGGTTTCAGGACTAAATCTGTCTCAGAGATTGACATCCCTCTTCTGCCCTCATTGTCACCTCAGACAGTCAGTATGCCTACACATACCCAGTCCCTGGAGGTCACAGATATTGGACAGTCAGAGGGTGGGGACATAGAACAGAAAAGTGTGGCAACTATGGCTCCAGTGAGTGCAGACACTGGCCATAACTGGAGAACTGGTAAGGTTCCACACAGGCAGATTGATAGGGGTGCTTGTAGGTGGCCTGCTGTCCTTCCACCACCTGTTGTGGGTGTCACATCAGTGGTCACTTGGCATATGTTTCATGCCATCATGGAGGTGCAGGCATGTTGTGAAAGGAACTCCAGACATATGCTGAGGGTTATGGATACAGCACATACTGACATCCGTGACTGCCTCCATCACATTGGTGATGGCTTGGATCGGTTCACTGATGCAATGGAAAAAAGGTGGTCTGAGACAGATCACAGAATATCTGTCTTGAAATGCACATTGTCTGTGATGGAAAGTCTGGTTGGAGCTCGGGGTTGGACTCGTGGACGTAGGTGAGCAACCCCATCTGCTGAGCGTCCTACTGGCTTTGCACAATCACACTCCTGTAGTGGCAGTACTTCCAGCACTCCAGAGGGGAGTGTGCTGTCCACACCAAGACATGGCAGGCCATGGGCTCATGATCTGGGCATTCCCATGGAGGACACCATGCCAGCAGACAGCAGTCACCATCAGGTACTAGCACTGCTTCTGACCTTGGGCATGGAGGTGCCAGTGCAACTCTTGGCAGAGCCAGTTCCCATGTTCAGGGACAGAGGCAGTGAACTATCAGCTTTACCATGCATGGTTCAAAGCTGTCCAACATACACACACATGTAGGGCTAGCACTGAGCTTGACTGCGTTCACACACACACACACACACACACACACACACACACACACACACACACACACACACACACACACACACACACTCACACACCACTGTCAAATTGAGGTCACCTACATACACACACGGCATATTTCCATGATCCATCTTGCCTGCTTCCCTTCCTGACTCATGCACATGCTTTCAACCTATTGGGTCAGCCTAGGCTTCCTGCACTCCCACACAACATCCTGTGCAAGTGATGATACCTGTGCCACATCCCTGTCATTGTCATCATCGATACAGGGATGTGAAGCTATGTGTCTGATGCACAGGGTAACTATATAAATTAATAAGTACTTGTGTAATGCAGCACTGCTTTGCCATGCCACTTGTACTGGTTACTGACAGATACTGTATGCTGACATTTGTAATGAGTAAGACACATCATTTTGTGTACCTTATGTTGTATGATGTTGTAATGGCTGTATACTTGCACAATGAAAGTTGTGTCACAGACCTGTTTATGTTTCAGTTTTAGGAGTCTGTAGGGGACACCTATGGATACACAGTGGCAATAAACCCATAGACGTAACAGCACAGGATGGAATGTCAGCACAGAAGAAATATGTCTTCAGAAAGGTACAGCACTATAGGTGCATGGCTCCATAGGTTCATATGTGTCAAACAGGCTAACAAAGACAATGTCATCATTCAGCCTACTTATGCATCCCTTATCCATGAACAGGTCTGATACCCTTGATAAGCGTCACCAGGGTTTTGGGAGCTAACACCTCTACAAGCTGTGTTGATGGAGATGACACATTTATAAATTTCCTGTGTCCATTACAAACAATTGTCCTACACCAGTTATGATTGTCTTGTTTTGCATCCCATTGTGTAACTTGCACATAATGTGTGTTACAGCAGCTGTGTGCTTCACATGCATGGGGGACCTGTGACATATAGGGTGTAGTGTCTGTGTTACATACCTGTCTCTTCAGCATGTACTATTTATACCAAGTGATGGCGGAGGTGTGTAGAACAGGTAAGACATGTGTTAGTCCTGCCTTGGATACATGGGAGGGACACAGTGGGATCTGACACCTCCCTGTATAGCAGCTATACACATCCCCTCCAAAGCATGTAGGACACAGACTACACATGTACAGTCTTGACACAGACTGCATAGGACATGTTATCCACAATGTGTATTGGTTTACCATGGAACCTGTGTGGCTTCTACAGTTGTACAATATGCCTATGAAGGGACATAGCAAAGGTGCCATTGCACTCAATGATAGGTGTGATGAGTGCCAAATTCAATATAACAATGACAGTTTGGGATTTACATGCCATACCATTCTGTATAGGTTATATAAAACTGAATGGATCCCTACATCTTATCGACCAGTGAAAGTCAAAGGCTGCATTACTCTATGTGTCCATAACTCCATGAGTAATGGCTCAACTGTGTGTGGCGTGCAGGCACTACCATATTTTCCAGGGATGGATGACTTCCCAAAGGATAATATTGTGCAGTTGTTGGCATTTATTATTTATCAGTGGCTCTGACAACAACTGAATGTGAATCTCAGGCCATCCTGGATAACTGATGGTTCTGTGTGGGATTCAGTGACAGGTCCTCATATGCAATCAGCTGCTAATGTAGTCAGTCAGAGATCACTGACAGTGGTCATGACTGCAGAGAAGGGAATGGTTAGAAGGGGTACTCCATTAATGATGTCTGGGGAGATCCACTGGTGACTGGCATCATTGTAGCGTACACCTCCCAGTGCTATCTTCACATATTATGACTGTCAGATGCTTGCCTATCTACCAGCTGACATACCACTCTGTAAATAGCCTACACAGTTTTCAACAAGACCTGCTGGCCTTATACTGTCAAACACCTTGTCAGGTCATGGCAGATGGAGTTAGTCATATTCCCCTCATCCATTGCATAGTTTAGCACTGAATGAGGTCCACTGGTTAGGTAGGCATAATCTGTCCTTGAGCAAAACAAACAGTGTTTGGTCCAGTGTCAGTAGGTGTACAACATTGTTACTGCTCATATCTATGCTAAGTCCTTTCATGGTGTTTCATATCACACGGCTCAGAGATCTGGGGACAATGCTTGGCACTGCATGGTAGTTGTTCTTTGTGCAACTAAATATTACAGTTACTTCCATCATGTTCCAAGAAGAGTCATCCAAGGTGTCTTTACAGAGCACAGACAAATGTTTGGGAAGTGTAATATGTATATCCTGTGAAGGTAAGGTAGGGAGTTACACAGGTATTCTGCAGTTGGACACAAACCAAACAGTGTGTACTGTAAGGATGCAATTACCTTGTGAAGACTGTGGAAAGCAGGGGAGTCCATGGAAATTTTCATGCCTGGCAACTGCCAATGCTGGTCTCACCAAAACCACTCTCACATAGGGTACCATGCTCCAATACATTGTCTGTTATCACACCCAAAATGTTACTATGAAGCTCAGGATGAGAATCAGGACACAGCCTATTTGTTCATCCACATAGCTGTCCCACATCATGAAAGGCTCTGTAAGCTTCACATGCCCTTCTCCAGGTAGATGCCATGATTAGCAACCTGGGCACTCAGTTGGCTTTTGCATGTATTATGTCTTCTATTCCAGAGTTGGTGGTATGTAACTAGGGAACTGGAAAGATGGTGATTAGGAGCACTGCTGCAGTGTCACAATATAATATGCAATGTCAAGTGACATAGATGTCAAGGCTTCCTAAAACAAGCAGCACAGCAGCAGTGATCAATTGTAGGTGACATTTTCACAGCAAGTCATGCATCCTGCTCTTCAACAGATTAATGGTGGATATCTGCATGACATGTCTGTGAGGCCTACTGTGGCAGACTGGCCACCTTTGGCCAATGTGTGTCCACCTGCCACATGCCCTAGGCATGTCATACTGTACAGTTATGTACCCCAAAACAGATGTCTGTGTTCCCACATATCACACAACAACCAGTGTGCTGTCTTTTGCTTGATAGACATTGTATGCTTGTGAGGCCAAAGTAATGTCAGCAAAGTTGAACAAGTCCTCTATGCATGCATGGGCATCCACATCTTGACTGCAAGGTGTGCCTACAGACACTGTATATCAGGCTGTCATCCCAAAGGGTGTGGTAGCATGACCCTAACTTTGCAGGACCTGCTGATGAGATGTGGAAAGTGTTCCCACCCATCTACTCCTATGACACACAAACACAACGTGTGACAGATGTCACTGCATTTCAAACCTTGCTTATGGCAATGAGCATTTTGCCAACATGCACAGCTCACATCCTGCACCACCTGCACCCACATCACACACACCTGCTTGTGTGCAGCACCTTAGCAGACACATTCCCAAACAACAGACACCTCAGAAAATCTTGCCTCTGCAGAACACAGTACCGATAATACTGCATGCACCACTCTCTCACTGGTCAAACATCTGAGGCAAAAGACAAAATCACACCTTTTATTCATAGGTGATTACATCATGAGACACATTGTCTGTGTCAACAGTCTAGAGATGGGAAAGATCAAAGTTAGGTGTCTGTGTGGGTTGATACAATATGCTATCACACACATTGCCTCAAATCAAGGAATATCAGTTAACATAATGTAGACAGCATAGTTCCTGCATGTGTGTACGATTAGGCTATACATCACCAGACTGTATGCAGACACATGACTGAGCTTAGACAGTCTGTGTCTCTCACGAGTATGTGCATAGCTTTCAGGTGCAGTTGACTCTCACCTAGGATGATGACTCCATGCACATGGAAATTGATGGAAGTCAATAATTGCCTTAGCATGTGGTGTCATTGTACGGGGATCTACTACATGTCTGCCTGGCATGCCTTGCTCAACAGACATCTTTGCTTCACCAGTAATGGTCTTCAACTCTTTCCACTGATATTTGGAGTACTAGCCAAGGCTGCTAACACCCCCACAATGCATCTTATATGCACTGTCTGGAGGGAAAACTTTGCAATGAGAGCACCATCTTCATGGTTATGTTGCTACATGCTGGGAATTGCAACACTGAACCCCACTCTGTGGAAAGTGTCCCCACCTTGGAATATGCAGACATGTGTGCAGTCAAGGACATGTGGTTCAAGGCTGTGGACAGCACCACAGCCATACCAGACTACACTTACTTCCACATGTTCAGACCTCAAAATGACAGTGTGCAAGGTAATGCAAGTGGTGTATACATACTCATTAAGGATAGGTATACACTTCCAGATTTTGTGAAACACTGTGATTTCCCAGAGACAATGCAGTTAATATTCACTACTCGAATGGCAGAAAATCAAGCAGTTGCCAGCTACAGGAGCAGCTCCAGGAATCCAGACACCCATTGTGCTTATTTGGATTGTCATGTGTCTATCAAGATATATCATTACACCATGGTTTGGGGTGGCATTAAGTGACCACAAACTGTGTTGCTTAGTTATGCTGAAGCTCACTTGCCCAAAGCTTATTCCACGTTCTTAACTACAATGCCCTGGAGCAGTGCTGTGACATACACACAAGGGGAGCCAATGTATTGCATCATGTGTTTACCAATATGGGTGACCACTGCAGCCCCCCACTGTGAGGACCTCCCTAGTGGGATCTGACAACAGATCAGTATCATTAAAACTACCAGAACTAACCCCCCTACAGACATATCTTTCAACAAAGCAAATTATTACGTCCTGTGGGATGGGTTACATAGCTTGACTGCACCTCCCCCCTCAGATGTGACAGGCAAGTATGCCGAGCTGTACACCCATGCATTATGCAAGTAGCAGTACAACTGCATGCACTCAGCAGTACCCGACAAAATGAAAATGGGCTCCTCATGGCACAGCAAACCTGCCTGGTGAACAACTACCATTAGCAGGCTGTACAATAAGAGGTGGACATTGCTGTGGGACAGTTGGGGTGAGGGTGCCCCCCTAAAACGGAGGCACAACCTCCTTAGCTACAACAAGGACATAGTGTTGTTGTGAAATCATGTAGACACAATAAGTGACAAAATTAGCCACCCACACAAAGCAGAACCACAACGCACAGTGTAGTTACATGTGTGACCTCAGAGAACAGGCTCATATTGCTGGTGAACCTGTACGTAATGATAACAAATATAATGGGTCTGTACTCATAGCTAACCTGTAGTCCTACAGGTTCTGCATCAATTTCACTCCCCTGTCCCTACTATATGTGCCACATGACATTCCTACAACCTGTCCCATACCACGTCATAACTGGCCTCTCTATGGGAGATACACAGCATCTATTGGACATGCTAACATCCCAGGCTGCATCCTACATGGGATCTGACAAGGATTACAAATACCATTGGGAACACCTTGCAATCATACTGAAACCACTGGCTGCACCAAAGCATGCTGGACAATGGCAGCTGTTATACCCTTGCACAGAGGTGGTGCATCTAATGACCTCCAGAACTATAGACCTCTTTGCCTCACTATGCATATCTGTATGCCCATAGGGCAAATCATCATGAAGCTGATCAGCACACACATATGTGATCTACACACAGTTGACTGTACACAGTTTGGATGTCTGACAGGGAGATCATGACTGTTAAACATGGTGAACATGTCTGAGGCAGTCACTAAGGACCTGGGTGAGGGGACATCAGGGCATACAACCCCCTGGACATAGCCTAGTTGCCTGACTATATCCCCCCCACTCAGGCATCATTTACAAAAGCACTCACTTAGGCATCCACTATAATATCATTGTAGGGGTTACTAAGTGGCCCATTCATGGCACACATACTCAACATAGGGACGTCTGCCTCCAATAGCTGATCTATAAGCTGCAGTGTACAACAGGGCTCAGTCCTAGGTCCTCTACTGCTTGAAATCGATTTAACCATGATACAAGTGAATATTTAATGTCTGTGGCTAACAATGTTGTCTGATGACTTCAAACTGTGAGCACTCTGAGCACTCATAGATTCTGTGAGTTAAGTCAGTATCCTACAAGAGGATATTGATCAACAAATGCCTATTGACATACTAATGGCCATAAATTCCATGCAAATATATATGTAGTATCATTTCCTTCACTAACACCTATGTACCTGTTAAGTAGCACATCAATCGCAATGTGCGATGCACATATTCAGGGGTGATACAACTGGGAACACAGGCCTGGCCACACAAATCTACACCTAATGTGCCTGAGATGACCATGTCTCCCCAATGGTATGAAGGGAATCATATGTCATACATGAGGGTGTCCATAATGTATATACTCATAAGCTCCATGTACTCTTCCCTCAGCATGCCAATATCTGAGTGCTATGGCCATTTGATAATGTACCTTTCCAAGCACTATTGGCAATTGCACACAACAGTATGGTCCCTCACAAGGCAACTTCATGTCTTCAGTATCTGTTCAATGGGGATCATCTGAAATCAGTGTCATTGTAGCCTGTGGCATATAGACTACTCAGAGGTGATCTCTGCCTTGCATATGGGGCAATTTGTAACCCTGCTAGACTGTAAATGCTGCATAGCTGTCACTGGCATGGTATATGGATTAATCACTCTAAGGACTTTAACCTAATATGTGACATTAGTAATACATGCTGGTAGGAGAGATCTGTCTAGCAGACTTTGGCACACCTTTGAAACAGAACCCTGTGTAATGGCCAACACAGCACTCAGTGCACCTCATCATATGTCATCTGTATGATTGGCTGAGTGACCATCATTTCACCAAAGGGCTTCTGCCTGTGTCCCTCTTGGAATGGGGCAACATGGGCTGATCATGTAAATAAGGGTATAAAGTTGTTTAGGATTGCGAGGGTTGTATGGCCGTTATGCTAGGGAAGTTCAAATGCCCTATGGTTTCATAAGCTTATGTAAAATGCTCTAACAGCCACACACACAAACCTGGCTACATTGAGGATAGCACCACTTCCAATTACTGTTTACAGCTCACAGCACGGCACACACATAGTGCAAGTTTACTGTATGTAGATTAGGACACTTACCTATCTAATGGTGTACACTACAGATAATAGTATGTGATGCACACAACACACCTCATGTCTGCTATTACTGTCTCTTTAGGACATATTATGCTTGATGACATCAGCAGGCCTAGTTGTGGTCAGGCATTTGGAGGTGCACATCACCCACTACAAATAACATACTGCAAAAGCCTACCTCTTTCTAAGTTAGTGAGGTGATCATATTTATGCTGTACAGACAACACACACACACACACACACACACACACACACACACACACACACACACACACACACACACACACACGTGCACACACACAAGTGACCTGGAGTGAGATTAGAACCCCTACCTATCTAGTCTTATACACTGTAAGCCACAATATTTATCGCATGCACCATGGCTTAAGTTTTACATTACAATGGCATCCGGTAGTCTTAAGGTAGATGACATCAGTGGGCCTTGTAGAAGAGGGCAGTTTGGAAGCCAGTAGCAAATTACAGGGCTGAAAAGTGAATAACCATTGCAGTTTGATAGCCAATAAGGGATTCTCAGTTGTTTTACAGGGGGATATGTGCACACACAAACACACACATACCAAATGGCCTGGAGTGAGATTAGAACCCCTACCTATTTAGTCTTACACACTATAGACTACAGTACTTATTGCACACACTATGGCTGATGTTTGTTTTACATATGATTGCTAGCAAACTACTTGCAGATTATACAAACTACGCTTGTGTTGAACAGCATCTGTGGCCTGCAGATTGATATTGCTTCATACTGTTATCTGCATGCTGTTATCTGCATCTAGTATCCTAGCAGTCAGATAACTGTTATTTATCCTAGCTATGTATCTACAGTTACCAGTAGGGCCATATGTGGTTCTTTGCACTTGGATGAGCAAGCCTGCAGGCTGGAACAATGTGCCCTGTCTATGCATGCAGATACAACATTATACATTACACCACCTGCTCACCTGCTGCTGTATGTGTGGTCACAACTAGCAGGCACAGGGGTCTGTAGGTAAGTGCATTACGTACTATTGAGCCCTTACTTTGGATCCTTTGAGCAACATTATAGATGTGTGATAGTGCAGCTTTACTTACCATTATTAGGGTATGTAGGACAATACAGACATCCACGCAGATATTTATGTATATAACTGGGATGTATACATAAATATAGTGCTGTGTGTGTGTGTGTGTGTGTGTGTGTGTGTGCGTGTGTGTGTGTGTGTGTGTGTGTGTGTGTGTGTGTGTGTGTATGATATGTATATATGTTATGTAGATATATGAGGAAAGACTGATATATATATATATATATATATATATATATATATATATATATATATATATATATTTGTAAATACATAGAGATAGATATACTATCTGTATAAGAGACAGATAGTGACAGATGGATATGTATACATATATGTATGTATAAACATATCTATACATAGGTCATTTTGATCAAGGGGCAACAGAAGTGTGCTTAGTTTAACTAAGTATATGACATGCCAAGTGTGACTGTCAGTGCTTTTAACGTAACTCCAGCCCACACCTACCTGTACTCCAGTCAGAGATTTTGTGTGTTACAGACAATGACATCTCTCCCTGTTTCTGCAGTACTGGACTTCACTCAAAATGTCCATGGCATTCTCCAGCTGTCTGATGTAATTAATATGTGACAGAGGGTAATAATGTTACACCACACACATATTGACAGTCTGTAAAAAAACATAAGAATACCACATATTCCAAAATCGTGGCTATTGCCAGATTAGAACCATCAACATCATCACCCATACTAAATCCCCTAGTCCACTAAGCCACACAAGCTGCCTAACAAAGAGGATTTATTCATGACACAATCAACAGAATACACATGTATGTTGTTATTCCTGCATTAAGTGAGACATACAATGTGCGATCAATTTCTATGTTACTACCCTGAGATTGCCTGTCTTGCTGATATACCATTTATGAGTTACTGTTAAAGGAGTTATATGGGAACACGGCTGTGTGTGTGGATACCTGTGGGAACAACACCACATGTTCTGCTGGGATACACAGAAGTCCAAATATCATGTGACCCCACTGTTTAATGTCTCCATTGACTGATGTAGTGAATATTCCAACCATGAGGCCTAATGAATATTAAGGAACACATACTAGTGGACTGGGTATCTGTAGTCTCATGTGGATGTTACTTCTGTCCAAATATCCCACTATATTTACTTGGATTAATGCAGCAAATCCATACATTCAATACCATTTCATAGTAATCCTTACAAGTACTGTGTAGATTAGAGACTTACCTTGTGAATGCAGCAGTTGACAGAACTGTATGTCAGGGCTGGCTCTGTCTGATGCAAGCAGTATACATCCAATACTTGTATAGGTACAGGTTGTTTGGGTTAATTGGCATCAATTTTAATATATGTATTTGAGTAGGAGTAAGGTATCAGCCCCTATGTCCCTAGGTTGTCAGTGAATGTACTATGCATTGTCTCTTAACCAACGCCAAGGCATACTGAGCACGCCTACATATGCCTACAGGGACATCACTAGGAGGTTCCTCCTCCAAGGCCTCGTGTAACTGTGGCTGTGGTGACATGGGCACTGGTGGAGGGGCTATGTATCCCTTCCCTTTGCTGATCCTGCTGCAGCTGTCTCCACAGGATCATATTTTGTAGCATAGCACATACTATGAACATATATGCACATGTGGCTGGAGACTACAGCAGGGCTCTACCAGATATATCTAGGCACTGGAACCATGACTTCAGAAGCCCAAACACATGATGATCTATGATGTTGCTAGTTTGTGCATGTGCTTCATTATGGCATTCTTTCATGGGTGTGTGTGTATTTTTGATGGGTCTCATCATCCACAGTTCCAGGGCATAGCCAGCATCCCCCAGTAAATGATCATGTGGTGTGATGCATGCCAGATATGGGAGTCATGATAACTGCCAGGGCTGCCAGCACACACATTCAGGATAATCCCTGGGCATTGCACATGACCTAGCAGGTGATGCAGTCATACCTCTTGTCGTCCTCCTCACTGGGTGGTGCCTTGATGTGTATATGACTGCAATCTATGGCATCTAGTACTTCTGGGTAGTGTGCTACATGGTAGAAGTGTTACATATTGCTGGACTTCGCCTCAGCAGTGAGGGAAAAAGAAATGTGCTCACTGGCATGTGGTAGCATAGCATGCAGGAAGTGGTGTAGTACCCTGGATAGAGATGCCTGTGAAACCCCCATCATGTCCCCAGTTGGTCTTTGCAAAGTACCTGTAACTAGTATCCTAAGGGCTACACATTCCTTTGTTTCCACTGGGATGGGTTCCCCTCTGTTGGCTTTAGGTCTGAACTGAGGAGGGCAGAGCTCAATGAGTTCTTGTAATATGTACCTATCCACCCTGTAGTACTCTACAATCTCCAGTTCATGTAGAACCTGGAAGGTTACCCTGTGCCTGAGCACTTTTCTCCTTCTCTGTCTAGGCCAATTGTCAGCAGCACCAGCAGCATTGACTTCAGCATCTTGCACGCACAGATGTAGCAGACCTGCAGCAGCCCCTAGCATTATCTCATTTAAAATTTCCAAGTCTGTACTGCAATGATGCAGAATACTGAGGGAACATCAGAATGTAGGGTGTATGCATACTTTATACAGCTCTGCTTCAGGTGCAAAATGTGTGATTGGCTAACTATGATACATTCCGCCTGCCTGCAATATAATTAACATAATTTAATGGCCATATTTCAGTGAGCGATGCCCTGTACAGCAGTGCGGCATGCAGCATAACTTAAACAAGTCAACACTTCTAATTGAATATATCCAGCTTTCAGACACACTCAGCAAGGTGGTGCACTGTGCAAAACACATGCACCGAAGCTTAAAAGAGCTTAGAAGTCAGTGGACACCCCCCCCCCGATGTCAGCTACATCCTGTGTAGACATCAACATGGGTCTAAGAGCCTACATGAAGGGGATATGTGGACATGATTACTCCTTTCTGCTATTCAGTAAGTCCACCTGATTTGCATACATATCCATGCTCACAGCCTGGAAACTACATGCTTCATAGTCTTATCACATTACAGCAATGCATCATTGTAGGGAACCCACGCAAAGTCCTGTAATACATTTCTGTCACATCATATTCATTTTTTTTCTATAAAGCATGTTTGTGCACTGCAGCATGCAACACAAACATGCCCTTTACTGTTTCTGACATACACAATAATAGTTTTGCTCTTATATGTATATGGTATTACATTTTCAGGAGATTTATGTCATATATCTACAGTTTTACACCCCCCCCTTTTGTCTGTCTACACTTCTGTGCACGAAGTTTTTCCATGTACACTATGGACACTGACACAGGGTCTGAGCAGAAGCTTTTCTGCTTGTTGGATCAGTCTACCTGCCTGATTTGCATGAGATTCACTTGCTTATGAAGCGTTTTTCATGCAACAAAGTTTCCATGTTTGTGCCGGTGTGTGCATCACTCATCAGTGTTTACTGAATCTCAAAATGTTTGCGTCCATGTAAGCATCGCAATGTGATGCCTACATGAAAAAAACATGTAGGCTTTATTAAATTCCCCAACTTGTTTGATCATGTGTATTACTCTCAGCAGTATTTCCCGAATCTACTGGTTAATATTTGCATCACTCTCAGTAGAATTCTCCCAATGTATTGGTTAATATTTGCATAAAACACTTATAATCATGATTTAGTATAGAGACTGGTCTGTAGAAGGACAGAGGCAACAATTCCTTCTCTTCTTTCAGGATCGCCAAACTCATACTCATCGCTTCATTCCATGACTCGGGGGGGGGGGTCATCTCTCAGGATAGAGTTGAGTAAAAACATCCATTTTTATTAATCACTTCCTTCGCCAAGTCCTAAACCTCAAAGGAAAGGCTGTCACTAGCTGATGATTTCCTGATAGCCATTCACTCCCAGGCTTCCATTACCTATGCTCTGTCTATTGTTCTAATAAAATTCCTTTCTTCAGTATTTTCCAAAACTTTAATGTGTTCCTTCAGTTTTCTGCATCTACCTTTTCATTCCTTGTTGCATGCTCTTCCTCCTAATACAAATTCTGGTAGTATCTCATAAATTCATCCAAATGTCCTCTGGCTTTGACCCCCATTCTGTCATCATCAAACACATACATCTTACATAACCCTCTCTCCATCTCCTGTTGTCTCCATTTTACTGCTAAGGCTCTGGTTGTTTTGCATATTCTGATGAAGTACAGTTCGTTTACCAATATTCTTTTTCTTCCAGATTCTTTCAGCTTCCCATTTTTTTCAAGATCTACTTTATCTCCCTTTCTTCTCCCTCGTTTCCTGTTCTCCTGTCCTTTTCCGTTTCTTTTTCATTTGTTCTTTTTTACGCGTTCTATATTTATGTTTCTATTTTTCCTGTTAATATTTTTTTCTCATCTCCCACTCTTCACCTGTTTCTTCCTTATTCTCTCCAATAGGCCTTCTCAGATTTTGAGTAGTCCATTCTTCATCCACTTTTTTATTAGTATATGTGCTGGGAATCTCTATTGCTTATTCACCTTTCATTGCTACCCCCAATGTCATTCCTAACATAGTATGGTCAGTCACAGTAATAGGTTCAACTGTCCATTCTTTACCTCCTGCACCAGATGAGATGCTCATGCTTAGCAGTAATATACCCACCTACCTATACTTGACCAACAAATATGTCTAGGTTAGTAATATGTATAATCATCTCTGGCTAGCCCCCCCCCCTATATTCCCCATCCAAACAGCCACCCAGCCCATCTGAATCAGATATGAGTTTAAGAAATGTACCTTATTTTGTCAAGTTCTTCTCCTCGGACCCTTATTCACATGCTCCTTCCTAACTGCTATATTCCAGTCTCCTACAAGTACCTACTTTCTTCCTAACACCTCACTATTTTTACTAGGACCTCCCTTAAGTAATACCTTGAGGTTTCTGGTAGTATGCACACTGGTGTAACTGTAATCCTGCTTCCTTTTAAAACCCCTTTAATTCCTGCATCGCTACCATTCCTATCTTTCAACATGCACTCTGTTTTGAAAGATAGCATTTTCTTCATCAATACTGCAGTCTCTTTCTGTTTCTTGTTTCCTAAAGATGTCTAGGCAGCTAATTTTAAGCCTCCTCCTTCTCTTCTCATGGTGCTACAGTTCTCTCAGGCAGGATGCATTTCCTGCTATGCCAGTATCTGTACCTTGGTCTTCCTCATATGTTTTAGTATTCTCTCTCTCTATTCTCCATCCCAAGCCATTGACATTCCACAGTTTTATTTTAGCACTTTATCCACCATCACTGATCCAACTAAATCCTCTCTTTCTCTTCAGCATCACCTCACCAGGAGTCCTCCCAGCCTTCCCAGTTCCCATTAACATCAATAACTATATAGATATTTTCAGCTGTTTTCCCTTTTCAGAGATGTCCAGCATTAGTTTAGTATGTCTGGCTTCTGAGTCCATATATGTCTGTCATAACTATGGTGTTGCTCCTATTGACCCTGTCATAGTTATGACAGTAATCTGTGGCATATGGGTACTCCCCCCTCCCCTCCTATTTTCTTTCTTGTGCCTTACACTCTCAGACAACTTGCCAACTGTCTACTTTTCCTGCTTTACTCACAACTTTGGCATGTGCTCTTGACACATTTCCTCTCCCTTGGATTCCCCTCCTGTGTTAAAAGTTTACTTCTGTCACTAACTTTTTCATTTATTTATGCTATACACAGATTCACTCTTCTCATCATCCTCCAATCCTACATTGTAAGAAATTTTAATTTCCTTAATTTTTCCTTTTCCTTTATCCTTAATCTGGCTCCCCTACTATCTACCTGAACCCTTATCCACCCTACTCACTCACAGAGATAGTTCATACTTACCTTCACCAATTTCACTTCAGCTGCTTGTTGTCCTACCACTATTGCCTATTTCCTCCTATATTACTTCACTCTTCTTTCCACTATTATAGGTCAACTTTGCATTAAGCAGGCTGTCTTGCTGCAGTTACACCAAACAGCATTTTATAGGCATCTGTTTCTTCAATATCTTTAGGTTTATTTTACAAAAATCATCTCTACCCACTGTCTGATAACATTCCTCTGGTAGGGTCATCTTCTGCTTAATATATGTGAAGATATATTTATTTATTTTATTGTTTATTTACATTTGTTTACTGGGTAGTGTCCGACTGGACCAGTGACCCATTTTCAGCAAAGACCCGGGGAGAAAAGCTCCAAGACAAGTATTAGACAATAACATAGTGATGGTAAAAGTTAAGCAAGTTGCATACATGATAGTGGAAAATACATTTTCAATGATCAAAGAGAATATAAAAAGATAACCAAGTTATGCACATGATAGTGGGAAATACATTTTCAATGACCATAGAAAAAACAATTAAAAAATAAGTAATATTTTTTTTAGGGAGGGAGTACAGGTCAGAAATAAAATATAAAGTAAGATATCCCATGAGAGTTAGACCAACAGTGCTGAAGTATAAGAAAAGGGGTTATGTGATGTTAGTATGTGGGTCAGTCAGGTTTGAGGGGTTAGCCTGGGTGAGTGCAGGAGCATAGCCAGTGATTAGAAATGTGTTATTTTAGTAGTAATTTGAATTTGTGATTATTGGAGTTATTTAGTAATTTCTGTGGGAGCAGCTTCCAGGATTTGGATATTTTATTTGAATAGAGATTGTCACCATAGTGGTTTTTGGACTTTTTTACTTTTAGGAGTAGCTTGTCTAATGATCTTAGGGACCTGGGGGTTGTATTAGGTTCAACTAGATTGGTGACAGCAGGCAGTGATCAGGTTTGTGGATGATATTATGTGCAGTGGTCAGTTGGTTGACAGTTATAAGGTTGGGAAGTTCAGGCCAGTTGAGTTGGCAGAGTGCACTACAGTGGTGGGATTTGTGGAGCTGGTTAATGGCAAACTTGGCTATTTTGATATAGCAGCTCTCAAGGTTGTTTAAGTCAGTCCTTATGTAGGTTGGTAAAGGAGGGTGGTAAGCAGGTGGAATCTGGCTGTAGAAAGTCTGGCATAGTTGGTTAAGAAAAGTTTGGCTCTATAGAGTGATCCAAGTTTAATGTGAACTTTTTTAATTGTGATTGCTATATGTTTGTTGAATTTTAGTTATTCACCTAACGTTATCCCAAGGAGTTTAGTTTGAATGACTGGTTCAATTCTTGTACCATTGGAGGAGTAGATGGAGAGAGAGGTTTGGTTATTTTTAGTTCTGTTGTTACAGAAAACCATAAGCTTAGTTTTATTGGGGTTGAGAATGAGTTAATGATTACTGAGGTATTTTTCTATGTCTTGGAGAGATTCTTGTGTTTTTACTTGTAGTTTTGGAGTGAGGGGGCAGAGCAGATAAGAGAGGCATCATCTGCATATTGAACAATAGCAGCAAGTTGGTTACACAAGTCCCAGGCTTGTGCACAAGTCCTGGGATAAAAAAGTGCCCAATCCTGGTAGGCGCACTGGTACCAGGACTGGAAAAAATGACAGTGTAGAATCCTTAAGACATGGAAATTTTCCTACAATGGGGCTAAGCCAGGCCCAGGGGGAGGATGGCCCCCTGTTGTAGAAGGAAGTAGCAATCCACAAAAATCATAAAAACTGATAGGCCAAAAAGACGCATATAGACAACAGAGTGGACTATTGAGGATATAAAAGACATTATGTATTGTTACTATTATGCAAGAAGCCCAGAATTTCCAGACAAAAGATATACAAAAAGATTAAGAGCAAAATTAGAGGAAAGAAAAATACTTCCACAAGAAAAACTGTCAGAAGCTTCAAGCTTCAAATAAGAAATTTGTGTTCATTAATACAACAGATCCATGAAAAACACTATATAGACCAAGAAACCTTGTGCCATTTGGAAAAAGAAGCAACTGAGGCAGTGTGAAAATTTAAAGAACAAAATTTAGAGATGTTTGATGGGTATAAAAAAGAAATATGGACATGGGAAAGAGAGATGTGATGTGGTGCAATATTTATGCACAGGAGAAAGCTAAATTAACACAAAAAGGCAACCCCAAAGATATTCAAAGAGAAATATAGGCAAATGCATCCAGATGTGGAAGATTTCTCAATAAAAAATAAGGTCACAAAGAGGGAATGTAGAAAAGAAGATTAGTCAATTAGAAGTTAAAAAATAGAAGATGAAGTTATGAATACTTGCAAAGTGGAGGATTTAGTGCAGAATGTCTAACACATGTTAAATCATAGCATGATGAAACAATGACCCCCCCCCCCCCAAAGTAAGGAGAAACAGGAGGAGCAGGAGACATCTAAAGAAGACATATGGACATGGGAAAGAAAAAATGATTTAATATCGTGCAGTATTTATGCAAATAAAAAAGCAAAACTAATCAATACAAAAGGAGCAGCAGCAGCAAAGATATTTGAAGAGAGATACAGTCAAAGCATCCAAACATGGAAACTTTTACAATACAAAAATAAAAAAACAAAGAGGTAAAGTAGAAAAGAGGATTAGTAATGCAGAAATTAAAGAAATAGAAACTGAAATTATGGATTACCAGTGAAGTGAAGGATTTAGTATAAAAACCTATCTCCAATTACATAACAGCAGGATAGAGCAATGGATCCCCAAATTAAGGAGAAACTAGTGGAGGGGGAACTATCTGATTAGTTGTCATGTGAAGATAGTTTGGAGCCATTTATAGAAAACCAGTACAAATGTTCAGTTGGAGTTGTACAGCAAGAGAAGGAATAGGAAACTGTGGCAACTCTGACAAAGTCAATGCTGTGGAGTGATAGGCCAGTGAGCTCTCATATAAACGAGCAATGGATAACACAGGATGAAACTGATGAGAATATGGCACAGGAAGATGCTCTAGACCTTTCTGTAGACTGCCCGCAAGAAATGGAGAACAAAGACTGTGCTCTCAATTTAGAAGAAAATGATCTAAGAGAAGAGTTGTGAGATTTAATAGAAATGTGCAGACATATTAAGATCAATGAAAGAACTAGACTACAGAAAGTCAGTAAAACCCAAAAAGTAATATAGTTTGATAAAACAAATGAACACTGTAATTAGAACTGTCCGTAGAGATTCATATGATATAACAGAATAAATAGGATATATTATTGTGCAGCTAAGTTAATAAGAGATAAAGTCTTACCATAAAAACACAGGGTAGTAAGGGAAAGGAAGGGGAGAAATCAAATGCCACTATGGAAGTATTGGGCAGAAAGCTATAAAGCAATTAGACAAGAACTGTTACTATTAGAAGAGTATAGACGTGGGAACAGATCAACAAAAATGCTCAGAAAGATAGATGTGATAAAAGCAATGTGCAGTATCAGAACAGATCAGGATCTATTGTGCACTATTTCAAATGTTGTTGTTGTTGTGTCTTTTGGCTTTTCCCGGTTAGGGGTCGCCACAGTGGAACTCCGGTCCTCTAATGATTGGCAGTAGATTTTTACATGCTGAGTTGCCAGCTCTAATGCACAACCTTCAACGAAGGTACACCCATTCACGCATGTCCCCACACACAAGACGCTTTAGCTGAGAATTGAACAGGACAATGTCTTACTGTGAGGCGACAACGCTACAGTAGCACCACCACCAGCACAGGCTGAAAAACTTTGAAGATATGCAGATAATTATAAAGGAATAGCACAAAATAAGCAATTTACTGATGACTCAAAAAGTTTTATAGAGAATTGGGAAGCAAGGCAAAAGGAATTGAAACACTACCAAAAAAAGAAGAAATCGATACATTTTGTAGAAATGTCTATGAAGATCCTGTGAAACATAACAAAGATGTTAAATGGATAGAAGAAGTAAAAGAAAGAATAAGAAGTTCAAATGTACAGGATCTGAAATGGGATGAAGTAACAGCCAGAGAGATTGAAATAAAGTTAAGAAAAGTTCCTAATTGGGAAACTCCAGACCCAGATGCAGTACCTAATTTCTAGCTAAAAGTGTCAAAATCTTTACATGAAGATTTAGCCATGAGTAAAAAATAATTTATATGCGCACCTTGACTAGACACCAGCCTGGTTAACAATAGGAAAAATAGGACTCCCACTTAGAGTGAACCCTTCTAGCTATTCTAAAAACTATAAACCAATAACTTGCCTTCTGACGATGAATAAACTGGAATTGATGCCGACAGAGATTTTAGTCATTTAGAAGAAAACTCAATCATGGCAATAGAACAAAAGGGTAACAAAAGAAAGCCATATGGAACAAAGGATCATTTGTTCTTAAATAAAGTCATACTGGAGAACTGTAAAAAGGGGAAGAATCTAAGTATGGCATGGATAGACTATAAAAAAGCTTTTGACAGTATCCCATATTCATGGATAAAAAAGTGCTTAAAAATGTATAAGATATACTTTACACTGTTCGATTACATTACAGTGATACAAATTATTATTCCAGGGATAAAAATTCAAAGGGGGATATTCCAGGATGACTCTCTGTTACTGTTGCTATTTTGTCTTGCTCTTAACCCATTAAGTTGTGTACTTAACAAATTAGGTCATGACTACAATTTGGCTCCCAGAAAACAGCAAAGTATAAAGACTTCTCATCTTTTTGTAGTTGATTTAAAATTGTATAGTTCATCAGATGAAGAGAGTGGTCAAAACTTTTTCAGATGATATAAGAGTGTCATTTGGTCTTGATAAATGTGCAAAAGCAACCTGTAAAGCAGGAAAGCTGCAGCACCAAGAAAACATCAATCTGGGATATAAATGTGATATTAAAGAATTTGAGAAAGAGAGTGTATAAATATTTGGGAAGTGATGAAGGATCAGCAATAAAACATGAACAAATGTAAATAAAACTTAGGAGTATTTTAATACTGAAAACAGCATAGACATCAAGGAACAAAGTCCAAGTTATAATCCAATTTGCACTTCATGTCCTAACTTACAATTCTGGAGTGACTGACTGGCCCCAAAACGTGTTGGATAGGTTGGACAGGAAAACAAGAAGGATGCTTCATGCTCATCAAATGATTTATAAAAATCAGTGCATACTGCGATCATATATTCAGCATTCTGAAGGAGGTAAGGAAGTCCTTGAAATTGATTACTTGTATAGGTTTGCAATCGTGGGGCTACATACATATCTGCTGACCTCACAAGACCCAAATGTAGTGAAACTTTTGCAACATGAGGAGAATAAGTCTAGGATAACTTCCATGCTTAGTTTATCAGAAGCATATTGGCGTCAAGATGGAATGGAAATCAAACCAGAAATAGATAAAAGTCAGGCAGCAACTGAATGTGCCAAAATGCAAAAGAAAGAATATAAGGTGAATGATGTGAAAAATGCATAAATACAGTTTCAAGTATAGAAAACTCTTGGAACAACCTCAGGATCAAATGTGGAAATGGTTAAGGAGAGGTGAATTTAAATCAAAAGACGAAAGGTTAATATTGGTGGCCCAACATAGTGGACTATTTACATGTTGATTTACAAAGTCCATTGAACATGCGGGAGAAACACACAAATGTAGGTTTTGTAAAACAGAATTTTAAACAGTTGTATATCTTGTTGCTGGTTGTTATATATTAATAAGAGAAGGACTGTATACTGAAAGGTATAATAATGTGGCAAGAATGTTGCATTGGGGATTGTGCAAACTCTGTAATATTTAAGCAGCTGAAAAGCACAGGAAACATTAATCACAAAGCATTATAGTAGATGATGAATTTATTTCACATGGGCTCACCCATTACCAACAGTTCAAAAAACAGATGCGAGAAAACCACATATAGTAGGCCATGAAAAGAAGACAAAAGTAGCATTGTTCATTGAAATTGCAACACCCACTGACTACAGTGTCTTAAATACAGAAAGACACAAAGTCATTAAATTCCAGGATTTGCAGCCAGAAACTAGGATAATGTGGAAAATGGATACCCAGACACTTCCAATAGTAGTAGGAGCAACAGGTCTTATAAAAAAGAATTTACAATCGTACATATGAATTGCAGAAGAGTCAATACTGTGCACATTGCAGGTGCTGCAAAGATCACTTTTGGCTAACATCAAAGATTGAAACAATATTAATTTCATGAACTTTAATCATACTTTGACTTACAAATGGGGTCAATTTGCCATCATGGTATTAGAAACCCAATAGACTTGGAGAAATTAAAAGGGAAATAGCTCTATGTTGCAAAGGAGCAAAAGCAGATTTTTGTTCATTAATAAAACAGATTCATGAAAAACATTATATAGATCAAGAAAAATTGGGCTGTTTGGATAAAGAAGTGACCGAGAAAGTGTGAAAATATGAAGAACAAAACCAAGAGATTTTTGAAAGGTCTAAAACAGAGATATGGACATGGGAAAGAAAGAGATATCCAATATGGTGTAATACTTATGCAAAGGAGAAAGCCAAACTAATCAATACAAAAAAATCAGTTCCAATGATATTTGAATAGAAATACAAGTAAAGGCACCTAGATAGGAAAATTCTCACAATACAAAAAAAAAGATCACAAAGGGGAATGCAGAACAGAAGATTAGTAAAGTAGAAGTTAAACAAACAGAAGCTGAAGTTATGTAATACCTGTGAAGTGAAGGATTTAGTGTAGAAAGTCTAACACAGATCAAGTCACAGCATGATGGAAGAATGAGGCCCCAAAATAAGGAGACATCTGGGAAGACATATGGGCATGGGAAAGAAAAAAAATCTGGTGCAATATTTATGCAAAGGAGAAAGCAAAACTAATCAATACAAAAAAAGCAGCACCAACAATATTTGAAGAGAAATAGAGACAATGGCATCAAGGTATGGAAACTTTTACAATATAAAAAAATAAGAAAACAAAAGGAGAAAACAGAAAAGAAGATTAGTAGTGGAGAAGTCCAAGAAATTGAAACTGAAGTTATGGATCACCTGCAAAGTGAAGGATTTAGTGTAAAAATTCCAGCCTAGTACACACCTATGAACCTATGAACTCTGGTAATGTCACAGCATAGTAGAAGAGTGAGTCACCAGATTGAGGAAAACAGGTATAATATGAAGCATCTGATCAGTTGCCACATGAATATACTTTGGACCCTTCAGTACAAAGCCAGTAAAAAAGTTCAGTTGGAGTTGCACAGCAATGGAAAGAACAGGAAACTGTGGCAACTCTAACACAGTCAATGTTGTGGAGTAATAAGCCAGTAAGTTCCCGTATGAAAGACCAACGGATGATGCAGAATACGGATGAAGAGAATATGTCACAGGAAGATGTTCTGGAACTTTCTGTAGAATGTCAACAGAAAACGGAGAACATAGAATGTGCCCTCAGTTTAGAATAAAATTATCTAAGGGAAGAGTGGCTTGATTTAATAGAAATGGATAGAAATATTAAGATCAATGAAAGAACTAGTGACATAAAGTCTCAATAAGAACCAAAATGTTAAAAGTCTGATAAAACAAATGAACACAGTAATCAAGACTATTAACAGAAATTCATGTGATATAACAGAATTAAATATGATATATTACTGTGCAGCTAAATTAATAACAGATAACTTCTTACCAGAAAAATACAGGGCAGTAAGGAAAAGAAGGGGAAGTATCGAACAGAGAAAGTATAAGCAGTTAAGAAAGGAAGTGTCACTGTTAGAAGAGTATAGAAGAGGGAATAGATCAACAAAAATACTTAGAAAAATAGATGTGATAAAATAAAAAAGTGCAGTATTAGAACAAACCAGGATCTGTTGTATACTATTTCAAATAAAAAACTAAGGAAATCAGCACAGATGGAAAAATTCAATACAAAGGAAAGTACAAAATAAGCAATTCATTGATGAGCCAAAAAGGTTTTATAAACAACTGGGAAACAAAGCAAAATGAATAGACATACTGCCAAAAAAAAAAAAAGAAGAAATAGACATATTTTGGAGAAATATCCATTAATATCTTGTAGAACATAAAGATACTGATTAAAAAAAAAGAAGTAAAAGGAAAAAGTAATACATTCAAATGTATTGGATACAAAATGTGATGAAGTAACAGCCAGAGAAATTGAAACAAAATTAAAAAAAGCTCCTAACTGGAAAATCCCAGGCTCAGATGCAGTTCTTAACTTCTGGCTAAAAGTATTAATATCTTTACAGGAAAATTTAGCCTTGAGTAAGAATTACTTATATGTGGACCCTGAACAGATACCAACTTGGTAACAACAGGAAAAACCATATTCCTCCTTAAGAGTGAACCTGAAGCTATCCTAAAAACTATACACTAATAACTTGCCTTCTAATAATGTATAAATTATAGACTAAAATTAATGCTGACAGAGTTTATAATCATTTAAAAGAAAATTCAGTTGTGTCAATAGAACAAAATGGTAACAAAAGAAAGTCATATGGAAAAAAGGATCATCTGTTGTTAAAAAAAGCCTTATTATACAACCCCCCATTAATATTCCTAAACATGCACGCTCATTGGTCAGCATGCACATAGTAAATCAGAGTTATAGTAATGGAAAAAGGTCTGGTCACCCAGACTTTTTCCATTAGTATAACTCTTTTTTTAAAAGCAATGGAGAACGCAAGATCTCCGTTGCTTTTTACACACTGTCTCGCTATGTTAAATGAGTTTAACATAGCGAGACAGCTTTAAAAAGAGTAACGATCTTCCTATCTCAGTTGCTTTTTTTAAAGGTGTCTCGCTATGTTAAATGGGTTTAACATAGCGAGACAGCTTTAAAAAAAGCAACGGAGATTCTCCATTGCTTTTTTAAAGCTGTCTCGCTATGTTAAACTCCTTTAACATAGCGAGACAGTGTGTAAAAAGCAATGGAGATCTTGCTTTCTCCATTGCTTCCACCCACAGCTCTAATGTACTGCGTAAGCATATACATGCACAGTACATCAGAACTGCCACAGAATACTAGACAGCTGCGGAAGGGCAGCAAGGAGGCATTATACAATGCCATTATTTAAGAAAAGTAATTATTTTTTTCTTAAATAATGTCATTGCATAATAGCAATAACCCACTTCTGGGTGTGGGTAATGCTGGATTTACCCATGGTTGTCTTTGTTTGGCCACTCAGGCTTTTCCCTCATGATCAAACCACACCAGCTGTGGGTAAATCCAGCATTACCCACATCCAGGCGTGGGTTATTGCTATAATAGAGAACTGTAAAAAGGGGAAGAATCTAAGTATGATATACATAGATACAAAAAAGAATTTGACAGCATCCCATATTCACAAATAAAGGAACACTCATAGTTGTACAAGATAAACCAACCATTAATCAATTACATTACAGTGAGCATGAAATAGTGGCAAACCACTTTGCAGCTAAGCCATGATAACGAACCAATTGTTATCACAAGGATAAAAATTCAAAGGTGGATATTCCTAGGTGACTCTTTGTCACTGTTGATCTTTTGTCTTGCCCTTAACCCATTAAGCTGTCTATTTAACAGATTAGGTCATGGTCACAATTTGGCTCCCAGAAAACAACAAAGTGTAAAGACTTCTCGTCTTATTTTTGTGGGTGATTTCAAATTGCAGATGAGGAGCTGAAAGCACAACTGGAAGTGATCAAAACTCTCAAATGATGTAAAAAATGTCATTGATTTTGATAAATGTTAAAAAGTAACATTTAAATCAGGAAAGCTGCATCACAAAGAAAATGTCAGTCTGGGACAGGAATGTGGTATAATGAATCTTGAGCAGGAGGAAGCGTATAATTATTTGGGAAATAATGAAAGATCAACAATAAAAAATGAACAAATGTGAATAAAGTTCAATGTCAGATATTTTAGAAGACTGAAATTAATACTGAACACAGCCTTGACATGGAGGAACAAATTCCAAGCATTAAACCAATTTGCTCTCCCTGTTCTAACTTACAGTTTTGGAGTGACTGACTAGTCCCAAAAGGTGTTGGATAGGTTGGACAGGAAAAGAAGAAGGATGCTTCAGGCTTATCAAATAATTAATAAAAAACAGTGTATACCAAGATTATAAATTCCTCTTTCTGAAGGTGTTATGGGGCTCTTCGAAACTGATTACATGTATAGATCTGCAACCATAGGACTGCATACATATCTTATGACCTCACAAATTCTGAGCATAGTGAATCTTTTAAAACATGAGTCCAACAAGTCTAAGATGACTTCCATACTTAGTTTAGCAGAAGCACATCAGTGTCAAGCAGCAATGGAAATCATATTAGACATAGACAAAAATCAGGCAGCAACTGAATGTGCCAAAAATCAAAAAAAAGGATATAAGGTGAAGGATCAGATGAGAAGGCAAGAAATGTGGAAAAGACACAAATATAGCTGCAAGAACAGAAAGCTCCTGGAACAACCTCATGTCAGTCTGGATCTGATGCAGTAATGATTAAGGAGAGGTGAATTTAAAACAAAAGATGAAAGTTGATATTGGTGGCCCAGAACAGTGAACTATGTACACATTGGTTTACAAAGTCCATTGAACATCACAGAAAAAGACAAATGCGGGTTTTGTAAAACAGAACTGGAAACAGTTGCACATCTTGTTGCTGTGTGTGATACACTAATGGCAGAGGGCATGTATACTGAAAGGTATAATAATGTTATGTAAACATTACATTACTGAAGTAGCTTAGAAGCATTGGAAACATGAGCCAGAAAACATTATAGAAAATGATAGTTTATACCACATAGGATCACCCATCACCAACAGTTCAAAAAATAGATGCGAGAAAACCAGATATGATAGTCCATGAAAAGAAGGCAAGAAGAGCAATTGAAATTGCTACACCCAGTTATTACAGTGTTTTACTTACACACACAGAGAGCGAGAGAGAGAGAGAGAGAGAGAGAGAGAGAGGGAGAGACTCAAAGTCATAAAATACCATGATTTGCAGCCAGAAACTAGGGCTATGTGGAGGAAGGCTACCCAGACAGTTCCAACAGCAGTAGGAGCAACAGGTCTTATAAAAAAGAATTTACAGTCATATTTAGATATGCTTCCAATACATGTAACTCCATATGAATTGCAGAAGAAGTCAATTCTGGGAACACTGTAGGTGCTGCAAAGAGCACTTTTGGCTAGCATCAAAGAATGAAACAATATTAATTTCATAAACTTTAATCATACATTGATTTAGGAATGGGGTCCATTCCCATCATGATTTTAGAAACCCAAAAGACTTGTAGAAATTAAACAGCAAGATACCTCTGTGCATATTTCATTAAATCACAGATATCCCATAATTCACTATGTCTACTTGCCCTCATGGTCCTTGCTGCCCAACTTGGTTTAAATTTCCAAATACTGATAAAAAAATAGTCCTTTAGTCCTTCATCATCACTTCATTTCTTGACAGTGCTTGTCTTATGATGACCCATTTTTTCTCTCAATCCCAGTTATCTCATGAAGAGTGAAAAATACCTACTTTTATAGTTGTTTCCACTGCTTTCTGCTGACATCTTCACTATTATCTTTACTTCCTACCTGATGCTTTCCTCTGTTGTTCCTGTTCTGTAGTTCACCAGCTTTGTCAGCATTGCCACATTTGTATCAGTAAATGATTTTGTATTCCCATGCAGGAATATTGTTAAAGTAGTTGAATAAATCACTATCTTAACCTCAATCTCCTAACATTGTTTAATCACCTCTGCAAATGCACTTTTTATTGAGTTTTATGTGAAAAATCATGAAAAATGAACAGTCTTGTGTGAGCCATCAATAGAATTTAATCTGCTGCCCAGACCACTTCCATAATTTTTTTCTTTTGGTTCACATGATTGCAAATGAACAATTATCAGTCTAGCTCTGATACTCCCTTCCATCTCTTGGTGCAAAGCAGTACTTTGTGTCCTTTCAGTCTTGATCTCAGTCTCCGGTATACTTGACTACTGTGCTAAAAGTTAATTGACAGTCTTTTTACATACTCACTTTTCCAACTATAGCTACTTAGAGTGCCCCACTATTACAGATCCCCATTATTTTCATATTTTTACATCTGTTTTTCCACCTAGCATTATCCTTCAGATCCATCAGCTTAACTTCCATGCAATCTAGCCTTCTTTTGCCTGCCTAACATTCAGCCCTTCATTTTCTTCTAACATGCTCTGGATTGACATCAGAACACTCATCGAATCCATGCTGCAATTCTTCCATTTAATTATCCAGCTTCAACAGCCCATCTCTCACTGTTTCTCTGTGACCTTTTATATTCTGCCATACCATTAGCAATGCAACTGGTGCCCTGATTTGTTATGCACCTTGGCCAATGGGGACTGATAAACTGAGCTTACCTATTCCCAAAGATGTGTGTGTGTGTGTGTGTGTGTGTGTGTGTGTGTGTGTGTGTGTGTGTGTGTGTATGTGTGTGTGTGTGTGTGTGTGTGTGTGTGTGTGTGTGTGTGTGTGTGTGTTTGGTAATCTGACTCAGCAATCAGCCCTTAAAATCAATACTTGCAGCCTTTACTTACTCTTTCATCTCTGGCTATGCAAAGTTCGGTAGAGTTGCTGTTACTTAAGGCACTGCCATACTGGAAGTCCCTGTGCAAGCTTTTTAATCCATGTTTAGTTCTGAATGCGCATAGCTTTCCAGACTATCAATGTTTATGATTTATTTTAAAACAATACCTTTGTGATCTACTAAATCAGCTATATATATTCTTTTTTGTACCTATTTCTACTAACTTTACTTTTCTTTCCTGGATTTGCTCTAGTAAGGTAGTTTTATTTAACACATGGCAGGTAATTCTTTTTTTTTCTTTTGTCAAGATAACTATTCTTGATTAGGTTCCCCATTATTTAAGCGAACGTTCAATATTGCGATCATCGCTTTATCGACAGCTAAACATCGACAAGGCCAAATCCCGAAGACACGGAACAGCGATTTTTTTTCCTAGGTAAAAAAAAGATCACTGGGCCATTTTCGGGACTTTGCCATTTCCTCCATTGTGGTGCGATCTCAGAGTTGGTATATTTAAGTAGGGGAAGTGGGTGGGCACAGCACCCCACATTGGGGTGTGTAGGGGTGATGCCCCCCACTTTATTTTGTGTTTGTGTTTTTTATTTTATTTTATTTTTTTGCAGACCAGCAATTTTTTTTTCCTAGGGAAAAAAAATTGCTAGTCAGTTTGTTCGGGATTTGGTATTTTCGACATTTAGCTGTCGATATAACAGCATTCGAAATATTGAACGTTCACTTATTTAATAGGGAAGCCTTGATTAGAAGGTATCATTCACAGTTCCCCAATATTATTGTCAATGTAGCTTTACTTCTTCATCTTGCCCATTGCTTGATCCTGACATATTTGTTCCTTTGACATGTTTGTCAAGCCATTTAGGCCAATGTCAGTTTCTCATACGACTTTTCTTTTTAACATGGTCAGTCAACAATACTGGAGTATCTGTGTTTTGTTTTTACTAGCTGTAAGTCAAACTGCACAACTTTGCATAAGCATCCTCAAGATGCAAGATACATCAAAGTTTCTGTTCTGTCTCAGATATCTTTTCTGAAATTATAGATTTTGGGTATACTTTTTGGCTTAAAACATACAGGTTACATACAGGTTGATACAGGTTTTCTTCTGATACTTGCTTGTTAGAACTAAATTATCAGCATTTTGTACCCTTTCCATACATACATGAAGCATCCTCGTACTTAGCCTAGAGATGCCAATTATATTAACACATATAAGGTTTCAGATCTCTGAATCTATTTGTATCAGGAGGAATCTAATAAGCTTTGATCAATGGCTGCAGCAAGAATAAGGAGATCTTGTACATATATTGTCATTATAGGCTGGATGTGCTTTAACATATAGTTGTTTGTGGGTATTCCCTTACCTTCAGTCTATGAAAACAATACATTAATTACATTAGTGGAAACAATGGAAACTATAGCTGGATTCTGTTTTCTATGGTACATTTTTCCTGTTTGTAGATTTACAAGAAAATTGAAAAGGTCAAATATTCTGATTCATGAAACAAATTTTGACTCAACATAGGAAGACTTCCAGATGTTTCTTCTCTGTAGGTATATAACTTAAAATTGATACTTTTAAGACTATATATATCTACAGTGGGTTACCAGTTTGAAATAGACTATCTGCTGCTAAAGTAGGCAGATTACCCTGACCAAAGACTGTTTTGAGTATAGAAATGTCATCTTCAGTATTGAGAATTTAATCTCATCACAAAAAAAGAAAGAAAAAGAGAAAAGAAAAATAGATGCCATGTTTTGCCTTCTTACAGATCAAATGGATGAATTGGAGTTCTACAGAATAAGACAAAAAACAGTAGTCAAGGAAACTATTTTCCACAGCACTTAGTGTTTAATAAAACATCAGTATTCAGTACTTAGTTAAGAACTAAGAAAACCTTTTTAAAACACATGAGATTCTATGATTCTCAACATAGCATTCTGATCATAGTTAACCTATTTTCCATATAATACTAACTAAAAATTTCATTTGAATTGTTATAGCATCTCACGCCAGAATTTTCCACAACATGTAGTGTTTAATAAAACATCATTATCCAATTCTTATAGTTAAAGATTAAAAAAACTTTTTTCAGAACACGTGGAATACTGTAATTCACAACATAGCACTCTGATCATAGTTAGCCTCCTATTTTCCATGTAATACTAACTAAAAACAGTAATTATCTATCCTCTATCTTCCTGGACCTATCAAAAGCCTTTATTATACCCCTGGATTCAATAAACTCCATGCAAGAATAGCACCATTCTTGCATGGAGTGGTTTGTGTCCATATAGCACAGCAGCGTAACTTACATATTCATGAAGGTGCGCTGCTGTTCTACCTATACTGACACGAACTGTGAGCAAGTGCAATGGATGTGTCCAAGTAGTGCACGGACATTGAACACGCCCCCTGCACTCAGAAAGTGCCATACAGCACTTTCTAAATTGATCTGGTATAATATTAGAGATTTACTCTAATATTATGTCAGTATTTCAGTGTTGGCAGACAATGAAATGAAATAAATGATAATTTCCGTTCCATGGACACTGAAATACACATGGCAGCAGGTGTGTGATAAGTTCTGTGACACACCCCCTGCATTGCTAAAGTGCCGTACGACACTTCCACAACCTGCTAAAGCAGGAAATGTGTGCAAATTCACAAATAATGGGGAATAAATCCCTCAAAAGGGGCACAACACAATATTACCCACTAAACTCAGAAAGTTGATAGAAAACAGGTCATGCATTAGCATGAATTACCGAAGGGTAGAAGTCTGAAAGCAAATATATGCCAATATTCTCTGATAGCAGTGCCTGTGGACAAAGGTACAAATAATGGGGGGAAAAAACAATAAAGTAGGGACACGTCTGAAAAATTGCCACGACACACTTAGAAAGTTGATAGAAAACAGGATATGTATTAGCAGGAGTCCCTGAAGGACAGAAGCCTGAAAGCCAAATGAATGCCATTATTTCACAATTGCAGTCATCAATGAGTTGTCAGAACACCACAAGACTCACTTATATAACATAATAATATAATAATAATTTTCAAGGCTAAGTAATATTTACATGTAGCTAAGCGGGTGTGCGCGTTATGGCCCTCCGTTTCCCATAACGTAAACATCTCATAGGAGATAAATGCAAATATAAAGGTGAGCTTTCCAAGCTGTGATAGTGTAGTGGTTCGACTCCTGCCTTTACATGCAAATGTTCATGATTTGAATACTAAGACAGGCAACTTATTTTTCTATGGGAAAGTAGTGTTAAAATTATTTGTGTAAACTTAAATTATGTAGCAACTGTTTTTTGTCAGCCGGGGTAGTGTAGCAGGTCCAAAAGTGAGGTGTCAGTCTAGAAAAGATGTGAAACCCCCATATAGATACAGTGCCCCATACAGTATAGTCACACAAGAATATAATGTAATGAAAGCGCATAGGGGTATGTCATGGAAGGTAAACATAAAATTATAATATGTCAGTAATAATGAATCAATCCCACAATCCTGATACTCTATAAAATGAAATCTGAGCAATGTTAAACAGTGCTCAGCTATGCTAAGCTGCTGTAAGCGTTGCTTAAATGTAAATGCTAAGCAACAAGTAGCCCAGCTAAGCGGATTTGCACATTGGTAAGCAGTGTTCAACATCTAACCCTTTAAGCACTGCCAACTTTAGCTAAGTGGGTTTGGGTGTCACTTAGCTTAACTCAGCTAATTCAAAATGGTCCAATGATGGCAAAGGGTGGGAATGTGGCCTTACTTAAACCTTGCAGGTGGGAATACAGCCATAACCAGTTGTAGCTCATCCTTGCAGGCACTATGGCTGGCATAGGAGAGGGATCAGGCTTTCAGGTGCAGTGCTGGGGTATTCAGGAATCAAGGGTCATGGTTGGACTCCTAGTGAAAGACCATGAGGAGAGACTGTTGCAGGGCCAGTACCAGGGCTCACAATACAAAACGGAGGCCTGGAACTGTCTCACACGTAATCTCACCAGTGCTACTGGCATCCCTCGAACTGGTGAGCAGGTCCGGCACCATTTTGCTGACCTCAAGTGTAGGAAGAGGGAGCTCTTGGACCAGTGGACACAAGACACATGGGCACAGAATGTCTCAGAAGTGTGTAAGTATCAGTATCAATTAGTTTTTACCAAAGTCCAGCCTGCGTATGTGATCAATAGGTATGCATTAAATGTTTATGTCCTCTACTGCTGCAGATGAGAGGGCTGCAAACATAGACGCCCTTTCCAGCAGGTTGCTAAGGCTGCGCCGGGATGCTGGGGAGTACAAATCTAGCTTGCAGTACTCAGGGCGAATAAATAGAAAGGAGTAGAATGTCAACTGCCAGTAGGTTAAAATGTGTACTGTGTGTAGTCAATAAAGGAGACGTTAGCAGAGTAATACTGATGTACAGGAAGTCTATCAATAAAAGTGTCAGTACCCTTCAATAAAACTAAAAACCCCAGACTGTTGTGTTTACTTTGGAGTGGTGGTATGAATCTAAATATGTACAGGTTCTGCACAGCAACTATAGCTCTGACAGTATGCATTAATTGAGGCTCATCTGACAAAGATTGTGGAGCTGTAAAACAGGAGATCAACTACATGAAATGTTCCATGCACCAAGATCTGATCCCTGAATAGTAATGTATAAAGTATTATACTGTATCCCCTGCAGCAGTGCTTTGTGTTAACCATTGCTTTCCAGATTGTAATATGTCAAAGTATTAATGCACAGTACAAGAACTATCTGCCATGCATAAATGTCAGAATTACAAGGTCAGATTGTCCAACTAAAAGAGTACTAGGCAGAAAACAGTCACAAAGAAGATAGCAGTTCCTCAATAGCTCATTGTGAAGAAATGCATCCTTTTTGCACAAACAGGCATGGTTTGAATCTTGGGAGTGGTAGTAAGCTGTATGCATAAGTTAACCCAAGAACATGTGAATATGTGTAGAAACAGTCAGGTAGTGTTAACAGAAACTTCCTCCACAGGTCTTCCAGGTTAGGAAATGTTTATATTAGCTCTCAGAAGGCTGTACTAATACACTGTGTACAACACTTTCACTGTCCAACCTCAAGGCTCCAAATTACAGCAAGATAAGTACATACACAAATCGTTTTCTTCCGATAAATGTCCCACAAGTGTCACGCTGTCACGGCTAGTGGTCACCACTGCCAGTACCTAGGGTGACAGATAGAAATCCAGTTGGAGTATGGCACTAGAATACACACACACACACACACACACACACACACACACACACACACACACACACACACACACACACACACACACACACACACACACACACACACACACACACAGCATGAGTGCAAGGCACCCCTATCAGTGTCACATAAGTAACCTTGAATATGTGTAGAAACAGTCAGGTAGTGTTCATAGGTTTATAGGTAGGTACTAGGCTATCTGCCCAAAGGCATTTATAAGCCTAGCCAGAATGTCTTTACTTTCGCCGCTCCCATAGATTAGTTCCTTGTGCCTCTGTCCAGCAGAGCCACTGAAGTGATCCCTGGGATAAACTTTCTGTTTCCCATCTACTCGTCAAGGTTTCTCTTGAAGAGTGTTAGCAAGGAGCTCTACCTAATGTAGATTGGAATCTTGTTCCAAAGCTTGGGAAGTCTCTGGGACAGGAATCTATCCCTCCAACATGTCCCATTTATACTTGTGGTGAGGTTTAGATCCTTAGGGCATGTGGCTCGAGGGGATAAGGTTTTCTTTAGGTGGAGCATGTCCTTCAATTCTGGGTTTGACATGGCCTTGTATGTCAGGCAGAAATCACCTCTGAGTAGGCAGTATGCAACCAAGTACAGCTAGAGTTTCTTCATCTGAGCTGCATAGGGCATCTGTTTGAGGCCAGTTATCCTCTTGGTGAGGTACTTCTGTGGTCTTTCCAGCTGCTGCAGGTGTCTTGTAAGGTACATCCCAAATGGAGGGCATTGTACTCTATGATGGGTCTGATGAGTGATGAGTAGAGGGGCACAATGACCTCTTTTGATCTGGATGTGAACCCTTTTGTGATTAGGTGGGCCACATAGAAGGATTTTCTAACCACTTTGGCAATGTGATTATCAAAGGAGAGATTACTATCTACTTGAGTCCCCATATCCCTTATTATGTCTTCTGTATTTATCAGACTACCACCTATGTGGTAGTTTGTGGGTACTTTGTTTTTTTCTAAAGGGGATGACTATGCACTTTTTGGCATTTAGCTTGAGGCCATGATTTTGACACCTGGTATCCGTCTCAGTGAGATCCTTTTGGAGGATGTCTGTGTCAGCTGGAGAGTCAACTATAGCCCCTAGTTTGCAGTCATCTGTGAACTTGGTCAGCCATAGTCCTCCTGTGCTTGCCTGTACCTCTGAGAAGTATATGCCAAACAGGAGGGGTCCTAGGACTGAGTCCTAGGGAACACGACTTGTAACCAGTTTAGAGTCAGACCTAGCTCCCGCAACTCTCACCATGTGGGTTCTGTCTCTGAGACAGATGGCAACCCATCTTGTGACGTAGGGGTTTATGTTCAGGCTGGTGAGTGTGTCTATAATACCAGAATGGGGAATGGTGTTGA
The DNA here is from genome assembly GCF_019279795.1 of Protopterus annectens. NCBI lineage: Eukaryota > Metazoa > Chordata > Ceratodontiformes > Protopteridae > Protopterus > Protopterus annectens. Next base: position 1,450,459,637 of record NC_056737.1, read on the forward strand.
AGGCCTTTGTGAGGTATAGGTAGGCTGTGTGTACCACCTTACCCTCATCTATAGCCTTGGTAACTGTCTCAAAGAAATCCACCAGGTTTAGGAGGCATGATCTGCCCTTAACAAAGCCGAACTGGGAAGGGTCCAGTGTTTGGAGGTTCCTAATGTCTCTGTTAATGAGTTCCATAATGATGCACTCCATAGCCTTGCAGACCAAGCTAGTCAGACTTATAGGCGATAGTTCCCGGGGTCTGTTGTGGCTCCACCTTTTTGGAGCGGAATAACCATTGCTGTGCACCACTCTATGGGTACGTAGCCTGTGGAGAGGCTGAGTTTGAACAGTGTGTTTAGGTGAGGGATTAGTTCGTCTTTGAGCTTGTGTAGGACGCAGCCTGGGACATCATCCTGGGGCATTGATGCTGTGTTTTTGGCTTTGGAGATATTTCCTCCACACGTCTGCCAGGTAAGGAAATGTATGTATTAGCTTTAAGAAGGCTTTAGTAATACACTGTGTACAAACATCCATTGTCCAACCCCAGGCCATAGGTAGATGTAAAGTGAGGTCATACCTGGAGAGTAATGAGTAGAGTAATGATCAGTACAGTTGTGAACAATTGAGGCATATACAGTTGATAAGTGACATATCTCTCTCTCTCCTCCACCCTATCTGCACCAATAATTCATACATATAATCAACGGGTATGTTTTTCTCCAAACCTACTGTTGGAATTTGTCCTTTTGTTCTACAAATATTGAATAGTTTGATTATTAATGTTCCCCATTCAAATACTATCATTGGTGGCCTGTTGTTATCAGTGTAACTTGCATGCCATTGTAATGCCTACTGTAGTTCCATATATGCTTGTGTTCTCTTTGCTATGCAACTGCTTCAAATCTGTTCTATAGGGTCAATTGGAACACCCATGCATGCTGTTATAACTAATCTTGAAATGTGTTGTTCATGACTAACCAACATATTTTGTAAAACCTCAACACCATAGCACATCTGGAAAGGCAGGTCCCAGCGGATCCAAATGTCTCACCTCATCTGGCAGTGTCACTGGGCCCCAGCACATTTGGGACCCAAACCAGGACCTCCTTGTCCATTGGTCCAGCACCACCTTTAGGTGGAACTGCACCCCCCCTGGGAGCAGGTGCAGACAGGAACCTGTCACCCATAGCCAGGTCTGGGGTTTGGTGCGTAGCACCATCCAAAAGGAGTTTGGTGGACAGCTGTGCCAGATTGAGGGCCACCTGGTGCATCTTGAGGGTTAGCCTGCCCCTCCTGTCCAGCCCCCAGCACAGCCACCTTTGGGGCCATGAAGGTGCAGTGGTGACTGCCCATGGGTGGGGACCTCAGTCCTACTGTATCCATTTGGGGACTCATGGGCATCTGATCCCTAACCGCCCTCCCTGTCCAAGGTGTTTACCCCCATATTTGTCATATACTGTCCCTGTCTGCTGTCTTGTCTGTCTTGTCTGTCTTCCTACCAAACTTACCTCCCCAAATATACCTACTATCCTTCCCCAACATCCCACTTTCACCTTAAAAAAGGGGCATCTGTTCACCCCAAAAAATTACAGCCCATACATAGCTGTCCATTTTGCACATGTCCACTGGGCACATGTAATATTGTCCAATTGGCTTGACAACACATTACTGTTATCCTCATCCCTCTTTCAGGGGTTTGAGTGTCCAAATTCACCTCCAAATTCTGTACAAATTCACAGCTGTTGTTGAAGAAATGGACCTTTCCTACACCCGTCCTGCACATCCTTAGCTACCTTTCATACTGTACTTTCCATTGCATGCCCCTTTTTCACCACTTTCCTATCACCCCTTTTTCTTTTAAAGAAATTAGCGCAGGGATAAGTGGCACTAAGTGAAGCTAAATCTGATTAACTATAGCTTGGCATCACTTAGCCTCATACAAACCTGCTTACAACTGCCTTAATTACTCTGTATCCATCAGACCTTGTTCTACCCAGCAACAACATAGGTAACCCTGCCAAACCTCCAACCCAGGATGATGTACTCGACAATCACAGCAACATACCACAACACCACCCAAGCTGTGAGACTTTCTAATGCTTTAACAAACATATCATGCATTCTGGTCATTTAACAGTAATGAAAAAAGACATTAGTCCCAAGTCTCAAACCCATGACCCTGTGCACTACAGTCAAAGCAATGCACCACTACAGCATCTGAGCTGTTGAAATTGCTGTTGCTTTTTCAAACATATCATGCAATAGAGGCATACAACATTAGGGAGAAAGCTCTGTGGAATCATTCACAGACATATATATATATATATATATATATATATATATATATATATATATATATATATATATATATATATATATATATATATATATATATATATATATATATATATATATGAAAAAGTAGATACATAATATAGATATACATATACAAATATATAAAGGAAGGCTATATGTATATGTATATATATATATATATATATATATATATATATATATATATGTGTGTGTGTGTGTGTGTGTGTGTGTGTGTGTGTATAACATGCAGTGCAGTAATACCTCAGAACTGTCCCTCTCAACCTCTTAGTGCAAAAAACCTGTGCAAAGGCTGTAAAACGGGGTGAGAAAATGGGCCACATATAGGGACATATTTCAATTATCACTGTTAGAAATAAATACATTTGCTACAGCAACAGGGTGTGTTTCAGCAGACAATTAATAAAGGATATGAGGATGGAAACTGAAATGTTATGTCATTATTGACTGACACAAATCCTTAGATCATCACAGTGATTTATCAGACAAATACAGATAAATTGTCGAACAGAACAAAGGTATAGGCCAAACATCTGGACATTCTGTGAAAATCCTGGCAGTGGAGAGGTATGCTGAGAACCCCTTAGTGCAATGAATCTGGACCAAGCCTGACAAAGTGGTGGGATAAAGGCATGAAAATAGGGACATATCCAAAATACATGAGTAGATAAGCTGAGAAAGTTGATGTAGTAACACTGTATGTGCTAACATATACTGACTGAAATATCACAAGTCTGGGACTCAATTGCTTCTCATTAGTTACTGGCCTTAATCCCCACATCATCCCACTGATGTGTCAGGCATACACAACAGTTATGGGGACCAGACCAAAGACATTGGTCAGACAACTGGACATCCTGTGAATATGTGGACATAACACAACATTATGGAAACTACACTGAGCTACCAAGAAACATCCATACTACAATCAGACTGACATAACACTACCCAGATCCAGCTCTGGGGCTGTACACATGCATTTTCAAATATAACAGGCACTACAGGGATGTAACACTAGTGAAAAATAGACACTGGTGTGAAAGTGCATACCCACAACCAATTGCACCAGTCACAGTGACATACCAGTAAGCAAACTGAACACTACAGTATAATGGCTGTGTGAACAACAATATCCCATTTACCACTCACACATTGCCCCTACATATAGTGCCCAAAGTCACAGTGTAGTGAGAATCATGAGTAGAAATGGGACATGTCACGTTCTGCCCGTACAAACATATACATGCGATAGGGAACTAGAAACCGGAGCAGCATGCACACTCATATAGAAAGGGCCCATGACACTCACATGTACCCCCTTCCCTACACAGCCCAAATAACATGTACACACTACACTGCTACACAATCCTGGCAGTCTGGTAACAATGGCCAGACATATACAGACTTCTCAAATGTACAGTTTCCTACAGAATGTATAGGCACAGGTCTCATATCTATGGCCACTTCCTTGTCACATATCTGGGGGTCTACGACATCACTGGGATGGTAGCAGGAATGAAGGCAATAAATAATGATACTACATACCTCTGAATCTCTTTGTTCATGACATCTGGACAAAGCCTGACATAATTTGGGGACAGAGGCCCAAACACAAGGGTATATTGGACATATTGCTATTATAAATTTAGACAGTTGCTGGTGTTACCGGTTTGTTGTAACATATCTTTTCTGAGAGATGTGAAGTCAAGTAACACCAATGGATGCTAACATTTACTGACTGTATTCCCCAGAGTATGCTACTGATTAGTCAAGGACAACAAATGTCTGGGGAACAGACCAAACATATGAGCCATGCATCTGGACAGTGTCTAGGTCTCTGGAAAGTGTAGAGTTATGACTGCAGTCATGTAACAGAATGGAAATCCCTTGACAGCTGCCAAACATGTTACCCAGCACCTTATGAAGCACAGTAAGACCAACATGATTCTCCTCCACATCAGCACTGGGAAATTACCCATGTATATTCAAATATAGCATGCACTACAGGGATGGAACTGTAGTGAAAAGCAGATAGTGGTCCAAAAATGTCCACCTAAAAATATTTGCACCACAGTCACAGCAACATACCAGTACCCAAAATGAACTCTAGAGTAGAATGACTGGCTGAACAAGCATATCCTGATTGCCGGTCACACACTATACTGACATATACTGGCCAAAATCACAGTGTACTGGGAATCCTGAAGTGTCACAGGACATTTCACAGTCTGCCCCTACAAGCATATAGACCTGATAGACCACCAGCAGCCATAGCAGCATGCATAGTCAGACAGGTAAAGGCTGTATGGCACTCACATCTGCTATTCTCCCTACCCAGCCCAACAAACATCTACACACAACACTGCTACACAGTTTTGGAAGTCTGTTCACAATGGGCAGACATACATAACTGTCATATATATACAGATTCCCATTGAATTTTCAGGGTGTGGAATCATAATCCAGGCCACTGCCGCATACCATGGCCAGAAGTCTGATAGGTCAATGGGATGATAACTGGAGTGCAGTCGGTAATTAGTGACATACAATACCTCTGCACCTTGTAGTGCAGGGCATTTGGACAATGCATGATGTACTTGGGGGGGGCAGGGGGCCAGAAAGAGGGACATATCACACATAATGGTGTTGTTACAAACTGAAACAGTAGCTGGTGTTACACGTGTTGTTGTAACATAACATCCCTGAAGGACATGATGTCTGGAACACCAATGGATGTCAACAGTTAGTGACTACAATCCTCACATTATCTTACCGACACCACAAAAGCAGACATTGTTCAAGGAACAGACCAAACATAACAGGCAAACCTTTGGCCAGTTTGTTGACAACATGACACTTGAGCGGTATGTCAGAGGCATATCACTGTCAGATGTCAAGTCACTAGGTAAATGTATGTCCAGATGAACCCTGTAAATCTAGCAACCCTCCATGTGTATAACAGCATTAATGGCATACACTCTGTACCCAATTCTGGAGCTTGGCCCCCAATGTTGTTGGGCTGTCTCCACATGTCCTGTCCTGTGAGTTATTCCCATCTACTGTCATAGGTTGATAGGTTCATACTAGGCTATCTGCCCTGAGGCAATTATAAGCTTAGCCGGATTCTGTATGGCTTACGCCACCCCTTGATTTGAGTATACTGTGCCCTTTTTAAGGTTTAGTTTACTGTGCCTCTGTCTAATAGTGACACAGGAGTAATCCCTGGGACAAACCTATGATCCCCCATCCACCTATCGAGATTCTTCTTGAAGAGATTCAGTGAGGTGTTCTGCCTCACATGAACTGGAATTCTATTCCAGAGCGAAGGGAGCCTCTGGGTTATGAACCTGTCCCTCCAGCAAGTTCTATTTATTTCTGTGCTGAGGTTCAAGTCCCTCGAGCATGTGGCTCTAAGGGATTTAGATTTACTGAGGTGGAGCATGTCCATTAATTCTGGATTTGACATAGCTTTGTATGTCAGGCATAGATCGCCTCGAAGTAGGCGGTATGCAACTGAGTAGAGCTGGAGTTTTTTAACCGAGCAGCATATGGCATCTGTTTGAGACCCTTGATCCTCTTGGTGAGATACTTTTGGGGTCTTTCTAATTGCTGCAGGTGTCGGGTAAGGTACATCCCAAAAAGGGCATTGTATTCTATAATTGGCCTGATGAGGGATTAATAAAGGGGCACGATTACCTCTCTTGATCTAGATGTGAAACCCTTCATGATTAGGTGGGCTATGTAGAAGGTCTTTCTAACCACTTTGGCAATGTGGTTTTCAAAGGAGAGATTGCTATCAACTTGGGTCCCCAGGTGCCTAATAACTTTCTCTGTACTTAATGGGTTTCCGCCTATGTGGCAATTTGTGGGCACATTGTTTTTGCCAAAAGGTATGACTATACATTTTTTGGCATTTAGCTTTAAACCATGGTGCTGGCACCAGTTATCTGTCTCTGTGAGACCTTTTTGAAGGATGTTTGTGTCAGCTGGAGAGTTGATCATGGCGCCCAGTTTGCAGTCATCTGCGAACTTGGTGAGCCATAGTCCTCCCACGTTTGCCTGTACCTCGGAAAAGTATATACCGAACAAGAGTGGTCCCAGGACAGAACCCTGAGGGACGCCACTTGTGACCGGTTTCGAGTCTGACATGGCTCCAGCAACTCTCACTCTGTGGGTTCTGTCTTTGAGCCAGTTTGCGACCCATCTTGTGACATAGGGGTTTATATTTAAGCTGGATAGCTTATCTATGATGCCCGAGTGGGGTATTGTGTCAAATGCCTTTGCAAGGTCCAGATAGGCTGTGTGGACTACCTTCCCTTCATCTATGGCTTTGGTGACTGTTTCAAAGAAGTCAACCAGGTTCAAAAGGCAGGATCTGCCCTTGACAAATCTGAACTGGGTAGGATCTAGTGTCTGTAGGTCCCCAATGTCTTTGTTTATGAGCTCCATGATTATCCTCTCCATAGCCTTGCAGACTAAGCTAGTCAGGCTTATGGGGCGATAGTTTCCAGGGTCCGTAGAGGCTCCACTTTTGTGGAGTGGGACCACTGTTGCTGTATGCCATTCTGTGGGCACATATCCTGTAGTGAGGCTGAGATTGTATAGCTGTTTTATTTGAGGGATTAGTTCCTCTTGGAGTTCATGTAGGATGCAACCTGGGATGCCATCTGGTCCCATGGAAGCAGTGTTTTTTGCTTTGGAGAGGGCAGCCTTCACCTGAGCATCAGAGATGTTTGGGAGGCAGCCCTCTGCTGGGATAGATACTTGCTCTTTTGGGGGGAGGGTGGAGAAGTTTGCCCTGAACCTGTCTGCCAGGCTATTGGCGATGCCTGTGGGTTCAGTGTATTTTTGTCATTTAGAATCAACTCAGAACAAGTCTGGGAGTTGCATCCCAGGTTTCTAACATAACTGAAAAAAGCCTTATGATTGTCTTTGGTGTCCTGTGCAATTTTTCTCTCGAAGCTGGCCTTGGAGGATTTTATGAGGGATCATAATTTTTTGCTAGTACTGATCAGAGATGCCTTCCCTATTAGGGATTTTGCTCTATCATGTAGTAGCTTCCTCCTTCTGTTGTACAGTTTATTTATGGCAGGGATCCACCAGACTGGACGCCTGCCTTTGGATGATTGAGCCTTGGTTTTGTTTGGGATAGCATGATCCATGCATTCCTGGAGATGTCCGTAGAATGTGTTTATATAGGATTCTGCAGTTTGGGCTGTAGTTTCCACTGGCCCTGGGGCCTTGAAGGATTCCACTTCAGTTTTGAGAAGTGAGAAGTTTGCTTTTGAGAAGTTTTTCACTGTGGTTTTCTGGGCTGGGGGTGGGGTCGGGATGTGGACATCCAGTGAAATTAATTTATGGTCTGATCTTACCAATGAGGGATATACTTCTGGTGTGGCGCATAGAGTCCCCATGTTGGTAATGATCAGGTCTAGTATGTTGTCCCCTCTTGTGGGAGTGGTGACTAGTTGTTCCATAGCATTTGAGTTTATAATTTCCAGGAACCTTTGGGCTAAGGTGCTGGGGCTTGAGTAGTGCTCCCAGTCAATGTTTGGGTAGTTGAAGTCACCCAATATAATGGTGTTCGGAGAGATCTTCATGTTCTCCAATGTTTTCAGGAAAGCTGAGTGGGATTCCTGACTTTGAGAGGGTGGTCTATAGGATGCTATAAACTGAAAAGCAGTCTTGCCCACTGTTAGTTGCACATGTATGGTCTCCGATACTTCATGCAATGCCACTAACCTGGAGGTGTGGATATCCTTGATAAATATGGAAACTCCCCCTCCTTTTGTGGTTCGGTCCGGGTTTTGGGGCCGAAAAGCATGATATGAGGTATAGCTTGGTAGTGCTGGGGTGCTCTCTGGAGCCTTGAACCAGGTTTCTGTCACTGCACAGATATCAATGTTCTCCATACTGAGGAGAGCTTCGAGTGCATGCATCTTGAGGTTAAGACTTCTGGCATTTAGCAGCATTACCCTTAGTTTCTTGTTCCTTGTGCTGTCTATGGGTGTGGGTTTGATTTTTGAGCCTTGCCTAAAAAAGGCACTATGGGGTTGACAAGAGCCTTTGCCAATATCCGAAAGCCCAGTAGTGACAGGTGCAAGCCATCCTTAGCGAAGCAACGTGGCTTGTCGAGCATGTCATCCCAGGCTGACAGACACTGGATCCCCTTTGAATGACACCAAAATTTTAGCCAATTGTTAAAATTGATCATTTTGTCTTTGTACTGTGGCATCATTCTAGGTGAGGGTAAGATGCTGCTCAAGGTCAGGGTCATACCAGCCTGGGCTACATGATCAGAGAGCTCCACTATGTCTCTTTTCATGTAGTCAAGGGAGGTACGTCTCAGGTCATTCACACCAGCATGTACAATGACTGAGTCATATTTGTATTTGCTTTGGAGTGACTTGAGTGCTTGCATTATGTGGCGGATCCTAGCACCCGACAGGCAGCTCACCGTGATCTTCTCTTTATTCAGCCTGGTGAGCAGGACATCAGTGTGTCTGACAATAGAGTCCCCTATTACAAGAGTATCAGGTGTGTTATTCAGCCTTAAGGGCTGTGGCTGCTTGGCACACTGACTTTGTGGGCTATGTGTTGTGCGTGTTTTGTTTTGAGGTAGCGTTTGCGTGGATGTCTGCTGTCCATGAAGCTGTAGCCCCCACACCTCCATAATGTCCCCCGCACAGGCAATGAAAAGGGGCAAGGCCCACATGAAGGATGTCCCATATGTTGGAACTAGCAGCAGTGTCCAGGCCCACACCACAATACTATGTGTGCACATACATAGCTATATGGCCTCAGCAATACTTGACAGGACAACATCAACCCCCTCAAGTTAGGATGAATGCCTGTGGCTGACAGCAGCAATATACAACTACCATCATAGGTGGATATAATCGCAGGATGGGCCAAGAAGGAACAAGTGCCCACTGGAAGCCATGTCACCTTGTTCTGTACAAGCAAATAAGGTCACAGGTGATGTACCCGAAGGCTGTCTTTGAGGGCAAACTGGATACATCCACCAAAGTCAATCACTAGGCCTTCCAGACATGTTTCTGCAATTCCAGAGGCAACACACATATCTGCTCTATAGTGGTTGTCAATAATATCATATATACACATATGCCATTTATATATAGGCAACTGGCTGCAGACAGGTGAAGTGTAAACATCATGTCCCTGTCCCACATAGATACATATGTGCATGCACAGTGCCTGCCCCCCTCCGCTCATGATCATGAAGCAGGTCTGTAATGCCGTATCAAAGGCAACACATAGAGGTCTCTATAGGCCTGATACCATTCCTGGCTGCATCCTACATGAACACAGGCATGGGCTCTCAGACCCATTCTGCAGTGTAGCGAACCACAACCTGAGCACCGGTGTCATCCAATCTGCACAGAGGACAGACAGGAGTTGATAGAAAACAGGCTATGCATTAGCATGAATGTTCTGAAGGATACAAGTCTGAAACTGTAATGTATGCCATTGTGTCATGACAACAGTCTTCAATGACATGGCCAAAAACTTAATACTCTCCATTTAATATAATAATATAATATTAGGAGATAAATAAAAATATGCAGTTCAAATCCCCAGATCAAGTAGTGTAGTGGTCAGAGTTCCAGTTTTGTATGCAGGCTTACAAGGTTCGAGTGCTACAACAGTTTTAAATAGGAAAGCAGTGTTAACAGTACTATTTTCATATTAAAATATGTGGTAAGGTATTTTTTCACTCAGGGTAGTGTAGCTGGTGTAAAATGGAAGTGTGAGTGCATATAACGTGAAACTATGCATGTATGCATGTGTCCCATACAGTATAGTTACACCCCTTGCTACTGTAATGAAAGCACATAGAGCCATGTCATGTAATGTAAATCATATTAACTTACTAAATGAACTTATTGGTGTGATATTTTATAAGAATGAACTCTGAGCAATGGTTTTCAATGCTCAGCTATGCTTAGCAGGTTTAAGGATTGGTCAAATGTGAATGCTAAGCAGCAGGTAGCTCAGCTAAGTGGATTTTCACACTGGTAAGTGTAGCTAAGTGAAACCTACATGGCTTAAGCACCTAATAATTTAACTGTAGCTTGGCATCACTTAGCGTTGCACAAAACTGTGCAAACCCACTTACAACTGCTTAAAACTGCCTTAATCATTCTGTCTACATCACATTCTGTTCTGCCCAGCAACAAAATAAACAGCACTTGCATGTCTTGAACCCAGGACCCTGTATACCATAGTCACAGCAATTTACTACTAAGCCATCTGAGCTGTTGGATTTCCTCCTGTTTTTCAAACATATCAATAGGGAAGAAACATTGTGGAATCACCAATGACTGGTATTTACAAAAAAAAAAAAAAAATATATATATATATATATATATATATATATATATATATATATATATATATAAAAAACATATACATATATAGATAGATATGTATGGAGATACATATGCATGAATAACTACTATATATATATATATATATATATATATATATATATATATATATATATATATATATATATATATATATATATATATATATATATATATATATATATATATATACATATATATATATATATATATATATATATATATATATATATATATATATGTGTGTGTGTATGAAAATATACACACACACACACACACATATATATATATATATATATATATATATATATATATATATATATATATATATATATATATATATACATATATGTATGGGGATACAGATATATGCATGGGAACGTATGAAAAGAACAAAACATTTATATATATATATATATATATAAATATATATATACATACACACATATACACACACACACACACACACACACACACACACACACACACACACACACACACACACACACACATATATATATATATATATATATATATATATATATATATATATATATATATATATATATATTCATTTTTCCACAACATGCAGAGCTGTCATACCTCAAAACACCTTTATACAAGGGGTCTGGACCAATCCAAACAATGTGGGGGGACAAGAGTATGTAAATAGGGACACATTGGAACTAATTGGGTAGATAAACTGAGGATGTTGCTGCAGTAATACTGTCTGTCCTAACATATGCTGAATGCAATATCAGATGTCTGAGAAATCAATTTCCTGTCATTACATAGTGAGTCCATTCCACACAGCATCCCACTGAATTGTCAGAAACACACACCTGGCATGGGGTCCAGACCAAATATATGAACCAGACAACTTTATATCCTATGAACACCTGGAGAATTGAAAGCTATGAGAGCAGCTATGTAACATTAAGGAAACTACACTAAGTTGACAAGCATTTCACCAAGCACCATCCAAAATACAGTCAGAGCAATATCACACTACCCCAAAGCAGCTATGGGGAATTACACATGCATTAGCCAATACAGCATGCACTACAGGGATGTAACTGTACTGAAAAAAACATACCGGTGTTAAAGTGCATACACACACTCAATTGCACTGCAGTCACAGAAATATACCAGTAAGCCTAACAAACACTACAGTATAATGACTGTGTGGACAGATATATCTTGAATGGCAGTCACACAATACCCATACACATACTGTCCCAGGTCACAGTGTACCCAGTTTTGTGTGGTGGTATGGGACATGTCTCAGAATGCCCATACAGACATGCACTGCTGATAAACCACCAGTAACTGGAGCAGCATGCACAGTTGGATACAAAAGGATGCATGCCACTCACATCTGTCCCGCCACCCTACACAGGCCAACTAATAAGTAAACAGTACATTGCTACAAATTCTTCATAGGCCATACACAATGGCCAGGTATACACAGACCTCCTGACTGTACAGAGTTCCACAGGTTGTCCAGCCTTTGCCCTCATATTTATTGCCCCTACCCTAGAACATGTGTGGGATTCCACAATATCACTGGGACGATATCAGGAATGACAGCACTAAATAATGATAGACCATACCTATCCACCTCATAGTGCATGACATATAGGGGTACAGCACCCCAGAAACAGGGGCATATGCACAATAGTTCTGCTATAAACTGCAAAAGTCAATTGCAATGAGGGGTATGGCAGTTTGGTAACACATTGAGTGTGTCATAGCTGAGGTACAACTGCACACAATTACCAGGTTTGTATAACGGTTATTGCATGTGCCACATAGTTTATATGGCTGAGGGGTGTATACAGGTAAGTGTATGGTAGTAGACATCAGCAGCTTTTGTAAAGTGGACAATGGGAAGTGTATTGGGTGTTGAAATACACAGAGAATACTGTTTACACACACACACACACACACACACACACACACACACACACACACACACACACACACACACAGGATCACAATTGCCAGTGTTCGTTTTGGAACCCCTACCCATCTAGTTAGTGGTACTACAGTGTTAGGGAGTTATCGCAGGTGGCACAGAGCTTACAGTGTGGAGAGTGTTCCACAGTGCATGTAAAGTGAATTACATCATGTGCTCTTATAAGGTATGGCAGTGGGGGTGTACTCGGTGTGAATGGATTCATAATACTGTCACACATGAGTCTACACACTACTAAACATTGCTATACACACCAATGCACAGACACAAATGTGCTAGTACTGTGATTAGCTGTCCTGCCTCTCCAGCTATTCATTCCATACTGTTACATAACTGTTGCACACAGCATGGGGCTTATAGGTCTGCAGAGTCTCTACAGATAATGCTACAGTTGTTTTAAAAAGCAGCCCTCGTACAGTGGAATGTAGGATGTGTGCTGGGATTACCATGGCCTAAGATTGTAAACCATGACTATCCAGTGGATATAGTCCTCACTCAAACACACTCAAAATACTGGTCTTGCACACACACACACACACACACACACACACACACACACACACACACACACACACACACACACACACACACACACACACACACACACACACACACACACACACTTGTCAGGACTGAAATTAGAACCCCTATCTATTTAGTTATTGCTACTAAACTGTTAAGCATTTATTGCACGTGGCACGGAGCTTGTAGGGTGAAGTCCACCCCACGGTTCCTCTAAGGTGAACAACATCACCAGGCCTTGTAAAGTATGGCAATGGGAGATGTACTGGGTGAGAATGGACTCAAAATACTCTAACCTACAGAAGTATACACAATGACAAACACAGATACAGTCATAGACATATTTGCCAAAACTGAGGTTAGCAGCCTTGCCTATCTTGTCAGTCAGTCTGACTGTTACATAGTTCCTACAACAGCACGTCCCTTATTGGGCTGAATAGTGTCATCAGATACCTCTACAGCTGATGGAGACATCGAACCTTGTACAGTGGACCTTGGGACATGTACTGGGAGTACCATGGTCTAAAAATGTAAAACCCACCCCTCACTGGATATAGTACTCACTCCAACACAGGATGCTGTTGTCACACACCCAGTCACACATTTACCAGAACTGATATTAGAACCCCTACCTATTTAGTTATTGGTACTACAGTGATATACATTTATTACATGTGCCACGGACCTTGTAGGGTGAAGACTGTTCTATGGCTCTTCTAAAGTGAGCAACATCACCAGCCCTTGTAAAGTATGGCAATGTGCAGTGTACTGGGAAAGTGAGGCCTCAAAATGCTGTCACCTACAAAAATACACACGTACAACTACTTGCACACACATACAAACACAAACACACACACACACACACACACACACACACACACACACACACACACACACACACACACACACACACGCACACACACACACACACATGCTCATATTTGCCAGGACTCAGATTGGAACCCCTACCTATGTAGTTATTGGTACTATAGTATTATGTAGTTACAGCAAGCACCAAGGAGCGTATAGGGTGAAGAGTGCAACAAGGTATCTTTAAAGTTTATAACATCACCAGCCCTTGCAATGTATGGCAATGGGGGTGTAGTGGGTCAGAAGGGCATCAAAGTACTTTCACCTACAACTTTACATGCTAACAAACACTTTTATACACAGTCATGCGCGCACACACACACACACACACACACACACACACACACACACACACGTTTGCCAGTACTGAGATTCATAGGTTCATGTGTTCCTAGGTGTGTACCAGGCTAATGGCCTTGGAGCCATTACAAGCCTAGCCCATGGGAGTACCCTGGCATCATACCAGCTGACATTTGTCTATAGTGCATCTATTGACTATTGCCACTTGAATGATCCCCATGGTGACAGTTTAATTCCCCATCCAGTCATCCAGATTTCTCTTGAAGAGGGCCAGTGAGGTGCTCTGATTAACATGTATGTGACATATAGTCCATAATGTGGCCAGTCTCTGGGTTATGGACATGTCCCCCAGCATGTTCTGTTGATTGTGCTAATGAGGTTGTGGTCTCTGTGGCATGTGGTGCAGACAATTGGGATTTCACTAGATATGGCATTCCTAACAGGGCTAGGCATACATGGCTTTTTCAGTCAAGCAGAGATCGCATGTAAGTAGCCAAGATGTAACCAAGAATACTTGGAGGTATTGGACTCTGCCCATATAGTACAGTTGTTTAAAGCCTAGGGTCCTATTTGTGAGGTACATTTGCAGCCTCCCCAGTTGTTGCAGGTGTCTAGTGAGGTACATGGTTAATAGGCCATTGTACTTGATGTTTGGTCTAATGAGGGGAGAGTAGAGGGAGACACTGACCTCTTCCTTCCTGGATGCAACACCCTTAGTTATGAGATGTGCCACATAGATGGACTTTCTGTCCACAGTGGCAATGTGGTGGTCATAAGAGAGGTCGCTGTCAACCTGTATTCCCAGACCTCTTATAATGACTTCTTTGTCAAGTGGACTACCAGTGATGTGGTAATTCATGGAAACCACATTTATCCCAGAGGGTATGGTGAAACATTTCTTGCCATTGAGCCTAAGGCCAGTGTTCAGACAACACTCGTAGATCTCAGTGGGAACTGTATGAAGGATGTCAACATAATTTGGGGATGTAAACATAGCACCCACCTTGCAGTTGTCTGCAAAAATTGTCAGCCAGAGTCCCTTTGTGTTGGGCTGGATGTCAGAGGCATACATACCATACATGGGGGAAACCAGGACCAGACCCTGTGGTACTCCACTTGTAACTGGTCAGCAGTCTGACATGGAGTTCACTGCCTTCACACTGTGGGGTCAATCCATGAGCCAGTTTGCAACCCACATAGTGACATAGGGGTTGATGCCTAGGTGAGTGTGTTTGTCTATGATTCCTGAGTGGGGAATGGTATCAAAAGATTAGAAGCCCCGTCTGTCTTGTTTTGGATACCATACTGTGTCATAGTTATTTCACATAGTACTTAGCTTATAAGGCTGCAGAGTGTCTACAGCTACCTCTATAGTGGTTAAAAACAGTGGACCCTGTACAGTGGACATTGGGATGTGTACTGGGTGGACAACACTAAAAGATTGCAAAACCTGCCCCACAATGGATATGGTTCACAACCACACACACACATATTTGCCAGAACTGAGATTCAAACTCCTACTTATCTAGTTATTGCTACTACAGTGTTATACATTTATCGTGCATGCCATGGAGCTTATACTTCTAAGGTGAGGGGCATTAGCAGCCCTTGTAAAGTATGGCAATTGGAGATGAACTGGTTGTGGATGGCCACACAATACTATAGCCTACAGTTATGCACACATACAAACACAAACACTCACATTTGCCAAGACTGAGATTAGAACCCTTACCTAATTAGTTTGTTGCACTATAGCAGTATGCAACTATCACAATTGCCACAGAGCTTATAGGGCTGACAGCTTCCCAAAGGTATCTGTAAAGGTGACTGACAATAACAGGACTACTAAAGTAGGGCAATGGGAAGTGTACTGGGTGTGAATGACCTCAAAATCATTGACCAACAGACACACAGACACACAGACACACACGCGCACACACACACACACACACACACACACACACACACACACACACACACACACACACACACACACACACACACAAACACACAGAAACACACTTGCCAGGACTGAGATTACCTACTTAACTAGTTTGCTGCACTATAGTAGTGCACAGATATTACAAGCACCACAGAGCTTATAGGGCTTATGACTGCCCAAAATTATCTGTAAAGGTGGCTGACATCAGCAGGACTGCAAAAGTAGGGTGATGGGAAGTGTACAGGGTGGTACACAACTCAAAATGGTACAACCCACCCAGGATATGATTCTCGCACACAAACACAGACACACACTTACTTGCCAGTATTGAGATTAGAGCCCCTGCCTATCTAGTGATTTGTACTATAGTGTTGCACAGTTATTGCACATGCTACAGAGCTTACTGGGCTGACAACTGGCCAAAGGTGCTGATAAGGGAAACGACATCAGCAGGACTGATAAAGTAGGGCACTGGGTTGGAAACTTATCAACATACTTCTTCATACAAACATACACACACACTTTTGGCTAATCTGAGATTAGAACCCCTACCTAGCTAGTGATTATGCTGCTATTGTACATGCTACACAGCTTACTGGGCAGAAAATTGGCCAAAGATGCTGATAAGGGGAATGACATCAGCAGGACTGATAAAGTGGGACACAGGAAAGTGTTGTGGGTGGGAATGGTCTAAAACTGTTTCATCTACAAACACACACTCCCTCACTTTCACACACATAACTGTCTCTCACACACACACACACACACACACACACACACACACACACACACACACACACACACACACACACACACACACACACACACACACACACACACACACACACACAGTTGCCAGTATTGAGATTAGAACCCCTACCTATCTAGTTATTTGTATTACAGTGTTATGCAGTTATCGCATGTGCTACAAGAGTATGGGGTGATAGGTGTCCAATGGTACTTCTAAGGTGAATGTCAGCAGCAGATCTTGTGAAGTAGAGCAATGTGAAGTGTACTGAGTGGGAACAGTTTGCTAATACTTAGACCTACAGACAAACACACACGCACATGCGTGCGCACGCGCACACACACACACACACACACACACACACACACACACACACACACACACACACACACACACACACACACACACGTAGGTGATGTGATATTATAAACCTAACCTCAGTAATGGAGCTCACCTTTTATGCTGGCACGTGCAACTGTTTACACTGGTATGCCACTGTCCACAGTAGGACATCACTGTATGCCATTCAGGGTGTCTGTGTGTGTGACTCACTCAGTGTCCCCCTGTGTCTCTCTCTCTCTTTCTATCACTGTCTGTTTCTCACTTCCCCACATGTATTTGTGTGTATGCTTGACATATGTTATCTGTTGCCCATATATATATATATATATATATATATATATATATATATATATATATGGGCGGGTGTGCATATCTCACGCAACAGATGCAGATATATCACATATGAGCCACCTAAAGCTAGCTGAGGGTAATCCTGTCTGATGTATATGTGCGGGGACAGTTGAGGTGTACATAGCTGTCTGTATGCACAGACATACATATACAATGCAGTTATATATTCCTATGTGGCTTCCAACATGTTCTGTGATTTTCTAAGTGTAGGAGCATACCCAGTGTGACTTCTATAGTTAGAGTGGGACTTCATTCCAGAGATAGGTATACTCCAGTCCAGGGTTTTGTGTGCTACAGACATATCTCTCAGGAGTACACAGGACTTTCCTCAGGGTACAGGGTTTGTTTAGCAGACATTTCCTGACATATCTGCTGTCTGACACTGCAATGTATTGTGTCATTACCTAGTGCCAGACATCCTCAGATCATCACAGTGCTTTACCAGAAGAATACAAGTTGTATGATGCATAGACAAATATTATGAGGGCAGCTATGTACATTCTTGCCCAAGAAGGCCATTTGTGAGGTGTGGCTACAGCCAGTTATGTAATGACACACTGTGTAAATAGTCCAGCAACCTGGTGATATACTGGCTGGGGATCTCCTGCTTGTGTGGTATCTTTCTAACCTGAAATGTCATATCCTTGTGTGGGCATACCTCTCACCCATACATTTTTTGGCAGGTTGTCCAGGTGTATGGCAAGAGGGTTCATCCTATCTATGTAAACATGTGTTTTATGGCAAGTTAGTTGCATATAATTGAAGAGTGATGTTACAAAATAATGACAGACATTACTGTTTCAGACTACATAACCTTCAGACAATTCCCGCTACTGCAAACCCCTCACCCTACTGACTTTCTCAGTATGTAAGGGAAATATTCACAACACATGCCTATCATTGTGCCTTTGTTCCATTTTTATTTCTGCCCTTGTCCAGACATCTTGCTGCCAGAGTTTGGGAGTTATGGGTGTGGGTACAGCGTGCATTCTACTGTGCAGGCATGTCCATTATATGTAAAAGCAAACATAAAAAAAAAAGGATTATTGAGAATAACCACTGGCAACAGTACCAAAAAGCACTTATATTCACAAAAGCCTTGGCACCTCAGCTACACATCCTTCAAGATGTCCCTTAAATGAGTAGTATGTGACTTCCAGGTATGTAAGTGGCAGAGCAGTGGGTGTCGCTGACATGCATAACAGTTGGCACTGGAGTTATCTGCACATGGCCCTGTCAAAGACAACACTGTACCTAGGGCACTACGAGACAACTGCCAGGTGAAAATGCTGGCCAGATCCTAACAGTATTAACCACACATACACATAGCTTATTGACCACTGCATATTGTGGACAGGCAACATATTTTCATGTGCATTGGTACAGCCCTGTCAATGTGTGCTATGCTGCTACTTCCCTGCAAACATACATGTTATGGCATTTGTGTGTGTATATGGGGGGCACATCTGTCAACTGTAGACATTTGCACAGACTGTACTGATATTTGCTTTACATTTTGGTTTGATTTACCATACTAATGTGTCTTGTCTTGGGGACTATAGGCATATCAGTAAAGAACACAGGTCAGATTGTAATGGCATACTTTTGAGTTTTAGACTTTTTACCCTTCGTAGCCTTACTGCAACTGTGGGTCCTGCTGTGGTATCACTGTGCAAGTCTGTTTCATAGTTTCATAGTATAGTACTAGGCTATCTGCCCTGGGGCATTTGTAAGCCTAGAAATAGTGATGTGGCTTTTGCCACCCCATGAAATGGTACAAAAAATGTACAGAATAAATTTAGAATACTGTGCCTCTGTCTAGTAGTGACACAATGAAGGTCCCCTTATATAATACAATTAGTTTACTGTGCCCCTGTCTAGCAGTGACACAGATGTGACCCCTGGGGTAAACTTACGATCTCCCATCCACTCATCAAGATTTCTCTTGAAGAGAGTCAGTGAGGGGCTCTGCCTAATACGAACTGGGATCTTGTTCCAAAGCATGGGAAGCCTCTGGGTTATGAATATATCCCTCCAGCATGTCCTATTCATACTTGTGCCAAGGTGTAAGTCTTTAGCTCTCGTGGTCCTGATGGATTTGGATTTTTTGAGGTGGAGCATGTCCATCAGATCCTGATTGGACATGGCCTTGTATGTCAGGCAGAGATCACCTCTGAGCAGGCGGTATGCTACTGAATAGAGCTGAAGTTTCTTTAGTCTGGCTTAATAAGACATATGTTGGAGACCCTTGATCCTCTTGGTGAGGTACTTTTGTGGTCTCTCCAGCTGTTGCAAATGCCGGGTGAGGTACATACCAAATGGGGCATTGTACTCAATCATGGGTCTGATGAGGGAGGAATATAGGGATACAATGACATCCTTGGATCTGGATGTGAATCCCTTCATGATGAGGTGTGCAAGGTAGAATGTTTTTCTAACCACTTTGGCAACGTGGGTGTCAAATGAGAGGTCACTGTCGACTTGGGTCCCTAGGTCTCTGATTACTTTTTCCGTACTCAGTGGGTTGCTGTCTATGTGATAATTTGTGGGTACTTTGTTTTTCCCAAAGGGGATGACTATACATTTTTTGGCATTTAGTTTAAGGCCGTGACTCCAGCACCAGTTGTCCGTTTCTATGAGGCCTTTTTGTAGGATGTGTGTGTCTGCTGGTGTATCGACTATGGTGCCTAGTTTGCAGTCATCTGCGAACTTTGTCAGCCACAGCCCTCCCATGTTTGCTTTAACATCTGAGAAATAAATGCCGAACAAGAGGGGTCCCAGGACAGATCTCTGTGGGACACCACTTGTGACTGGCTTTGAGTCTGACATTGCTCCTGCGATTTTAACTTTATGGTTTCTGTCCTTTAGCCAGTTTGCAACCCATCTAGTGACATAAGGGTTTACTTTTAACAAGTTGAGCTTATCTATGATGCCTGAGTGGGGTTCATAGGTTCATAGGTTCATACGTTCGTACTAGGCTATCTGCCCTAGGGCATTTATAAGCCTAGCCAGAGTGTGTGTGGCTTTCACCACCCCTTAGGATGAGAATACTACACCCATTTAGGGTTTAGTTTACTGTGCCTCTGTCTAGTAGTGACACAGAGATGACCCCCGGGGTAAACCTACGATCTCCCATCCACTCGTCAAGACTTCTCTTGAATAGAGTTAGTGAGGGGCTCTGCCTAACATGGATTGGGATTCTGTTCCAGAGTGTAGGGAGCCTCTGGGTTATGAATCTGTCCCTCCAGCACGTCCTATTTATTTCTGTGTTGAGGTTTAAGTCTCTTGCTCTCGTGGCTCTGATGGATTTGGATTTTCTGAGGTGGAGCATGTCCATTAATTCCGGATTGGATATGGCCTTGTACGTTAGGCACAGGTCACCTCTGAGTAGGCGGTATGCGACTGAATAGAGCTGGAGTTTTTTCAGTCGGGCAGCATATGGCATATGTTTAAGACCCTTTATCCTCTTGGTGAGGAACTTTTGGGGTCTTTCCAACTGCTGCAGGTGACGGGTAAGATACATCCCAAATGGGGCATTGTACTCAATCATTAGCCTAATAAGAGAAGAGTACAGGGGCACAATGACCTCTCTTGATCTAGATGTGAAACCCTTCATGATAAGGTGGGCAATATAGAAGGTCTTCCTAACCACTTTGGCAATGTGAGTGTCAAATGAGAGGTTACTGTCAACCTGGGTCCCTAGGTCCCTGATTACCTCTTCCGTACTTAATGGATTACCACCTATGTGGTAATTTGTGGGTACCTTGTTTTTCCCAAAGGATATGACTATACAATTTTTGGCGTTAAGCTTAAGGCCATGGCTCTGGCACCAATTATCCATTTCTATGAGGCCTCTCTGAAGGATGTTTGTGTCCACTGGAGTATCAATTATGGTGCCCAGTTTGCAGTCATCTGCAAACTTTGTTAGCCACATTCCTCCTATGTTTGCCTGTACCTCGGAAAAATAAATGCCGAACAAGAGGGGTCCCAGGACTGAGCCCTGTGGGACACCGCTTGTGACTGGCTTAGAGTCTGACATAGCTCCAGCAACTCTGACCCTGTGGGTTCTGTCCTTGAGCCAGTTTGCAACCCATCTCGTGACATATGGGTTTACATTTAAGCTGGTGAGTTTGTCTATGATGCCCGAGTGGGGTATTGTGTCAAAGGCTTTTGCAAGGTCAAGGTAGGCTGTGTGAACTGCCTTACCCTCATCAATGGCCTTAGTGACAGTTTCAAAAAAGTTGACCAAGTTCAAAAGGCAGGATCTGCCCTTGACAAAGCCAAATTGGGTAGGATCCAATGTCTGTAGGTCCCCAATGTCTTTGTTTATGAGTTCCATAATGATCCTCTCCATAGCTTTGCAGACCAGGCTCATCAAGCTTATGGGGTGGTAATTTTCAGGGTCCGTAGAAGCACCGCCTTTGTGAAGTGGGACCACCGTTGCTGTACGCCACTCTTTGGGCACGTATCCTGTAGTAAGGCTAAGATTAAACAGCAGCCTTATGTTTGAGTTTAGTTCCTCTTGGAGTTCATGTAGCACACAGCCCGGGACACCGTCTGGTCCCATTGATGCTGTGTTTTTAGCTTTAGAGAGGGCAGCTCTCACCTGGGCAGCTGAGATGTTAGGGAGGCTACACTCTGCTGGGACAGTTATTTCTCCTTTTGGGGGGGAGGGGGAGGAGAAATTTGCACTGAACCTGTCTGCCAGAATGTTGGCAATGTCAGTGGGTTCAGTGTATTTTTTGTCATTTTGGACTAACTATGAGCATATCTGGGAGTTTCCACCCAGGTTTCTAACATAGCTAAAGAAGGACTTGTGATTGTCTTTTGTGTCTTTTGCGATTTTTCTCTCAAAGTTGGCCTTGGATGATTTTATGAGTGATCGTAGTTTTTTGCTAGTAGTGATCAGAGATGCCTTCTCATTTAGGGATTTTGCTCTGTCATGTAGTAGCTTCCTCCTTCTGTTGTAAAGTTTGTTTATGGCTGAGGTCCACCAGACTGGGCGCCTGCCTTTGGGGGAATGGGTCTTGGTTTTATTTGGGTATTGTGTTGAAGGCCTTAGCCAAGTCCAGGTATGCTGTATGGACTGCTTTGCCCTCATCAATGGCCCTAGTGACTGTTTCAAAAAAGTCAACCAGGTTTAAAAGGCAGGATCTGCCCTTTACAAAGCCGAACTGGGTGGGGTCAAGTGTCTGTAGGTCCCCTATGTCTCTGTTTATGAGTTCCATAATGATTCTTTCCATAGCTTTGCAGACCAGGCTGGTTAAGCTTATGGGGCGGTAGTTTCCAGGGTCTGTAGAGGCACCCCCCTTGTGGAGTGGGACCACTGTTGCTGTACGCCAGTGTTGAGGTACATATCCCGAAGTAAGGCTAAGGTTAAATAGCATTTTTATGTGTGGGTTTAGCTCCTCTTGGAGGTCACGTAACACGCAACCCGGGATACCGTCAGGTCCCATTGATGCTGTATTTTTTGCTTTGTTTAGGGCGGTTCTCACTTGGACATCTGAGATGACAGGGAGATTACATTCAGCTGGGATAAGTATTTATTCTTTTGGGGGTGAGGGAGGGGAGAAATTTGCACTGAACCTGTCAGCCAGAATGTGCAATATCTGTGGGTTCGGTGTATTTTTTGTTGTTGTGAACCAACTCTGAGCATATCTGAGGGTTTCTGCCCAGGTTTCTAACATAGCTGAAGAAGGCTTTGTGGTTATCTTTAGTGTCCTTAGCGATTTTTCTCTCAAAGTTGGCCTTGGATGTTTTTATGAGAGAACGTAGTTTTCTGCTAATGTTGATCAGAGATGTCTTCCCTTCATGGGATTTTGCTCTGACGTGCAGTAGCTTCCTTCTTTTGTTATACAATTTGTTTGTGGCTGAGGTCCACCAGACAGGATGCTTACCTTTGGTGGAGAGGGACTTGGATTTATTTGGGATTGCATGATCCATGCATTCTTGGAGATGTCCATAGAAAGCATTTGTGAAGGATTCGGCATTTTGGGATGTGGTATCCACTGGCACAGTGGGCTTAAAAGATACCATCTCAGTCTTAAGAAGAGTGAAGTCTGCTTTTGAGAAGTTTTTCACTGTGGTCTTTTGTGCTGGGGGTGGAGGTGGGATATGTATATCCAGGGTGATTAGTTTATGGTCAGATCTCACTAGTGAGGGGTATACTTCCGGTGTGGAGCATTTTGTCCCCATGTTTGTGATGATCAGGTCTAGTATATTATCTCCCCTAGTGGGAGAGGTGACTAGTTGTTCCAGTGCATTTGAATTTATGAATTCCAGGAACCTTTGGGCTATGGTATTAGGGCTAGAATAATGTACCCAATCTATGTTTAGGTAGTTGAAGTCTCCCAGTATGATGGTATTTTGTGATATATTCATATCCTCCAATGTCTTCATGAAGGCTGAGTTGAGTTCTTGAGATTGGGAGGGTGGTCTGTAACATGCTACCAGTTGTATAGCAGTTTTGCCTATGGTTAGTTGCACCTGTATGGTCTCTGATGCTTCATGTGTTGCTACTAACCTGGAGGTGTGGGTGTCCTTGATGAATATGGACACTCCCCCTCCCTTTGTGGTTTGGCCCGGGTTTTGGGGCCGAAAAGCATGATACGAGGTATAGCCTGGTAGCGCTGGGGTGCTCTCAGGAGCCTTGAACCAGGTTTCAGTTACTGCACAGACGTCGATGTTCTCCATGCTGAGGAGTGCATCAAGTGCCTGCATCTTGAGATTTAGACTTCTGGCATTGAGCAGCATTACCCTTAGTTTTTTCCATTTTGTTTTCTAAGGAGGTGGGTTTGTCTTTTGAGCCTTGCCTAAAAAAGGCACTATGGGGTGGCAAGAGCCTTAGCCAATATCTGGAAGCCCAGTGGTGACAGGTGTAAGCCATCCCTTGCGAAGCAGCGTGGCTTGTCCAACATGTCATCCCAGGCAGACAGACATTGGATCCCCTTAGAATTACACCAGTACTTGAGCCAGTTGTTAAAGCTGATCATCTTGTCTTTGTATTGTGGTATCATTCTTGGTGAGGGCAATATGCTGCTCAGGGTCAGGGTCATACCAGCCTGGGCTACATAATCGGAGAGCTCCTCTATGTCTCTTTTCATGTAGTCCAGGGAGGTACGTCTCAGGTCATTCACACCAGCATGGACAATGATGGAGTCATATTTGTACTTGCTTTGGAGTGACTTGAGTGCGTGTGTTATGTGGCGGATCCTAGCTCCCGACAGACAGCTCACAGTCACCCTCTCCTTATTCAGCCTGGTCACTGGGACATCAGTGTGTCTGACTATAGAGTCACCTATTACTAGTGTATCAGGCAAGATGTTTGGCCTTAAGGGCTGTGATTGGTTGACACACTGATTTATTGAAGTATGTGTTGCATGTGTTTTGTTTTGAGGTGGTGGATTTTTGGATGTCTGCTTTGGGAGCCTCTGTTGTTTTGGTAAGTTTTTTATTAGAGCCTCCGAGTATGTCTTGTGTTTTTATGTGTTTGGTTTGCAGTTGTGGTAGGTCTATGTGGGACTGGGATTGTTGTGTGTGTGATTTCCATCTCCTCCTGTCTGGTCATGCCAGCCCTGAGTTGAGAGAGTTCAGCCTCCAGTTTGGCTATATAGTTGCATCTCTCATATGTATTTGTGTTTGTTGGGAGGAGGAGAGGGTTGTCTGTGTACATGAGACAATTGTAGCATTGTCTCAAGATACCCAGATTGACCAGCTGAACTGGAGAGGATGCCAGTAATCTACCACTCGACATGCTAGAACAGTATAAGGGAGTGCTGTACCTTTAAGGGAAGTGGATATTCACAGGGGTGGTAAGTAGATGTAGTGCTTTACTTAGTATGAGAGTGCTTACTTAGTAGAGAAGTATTGAGAACAAGTGCTAGGCTTATAATATAGTGAGTAGTCTGATTATACTAAGAGTAGAGCTTCCTTAAGGGAAAATTTGAAGAGCAGACCTGGCGAAGCCAGAAGAACTTTAAGCGGTGCTGCGCTATGTGCACAGCCGTGCAAAGCCGTGCAAACGTGGATTTTAAACAGTGAACTACAAAAGAGCTAGAAATAGTCCAAAACAACCAATTACTACAGCTTCTTGTGCTGAGGTCACTTCCTACAGGGACAGGTAGGCTGCTCAAGGCTCCCCACTCCCACTGGTGAGCAAAGAAACTTCCTTCTATCCAAGTAAGGTAATGGACAACACAGGAACTACACCACAGCCCAGAATACAGCAATGCCTGTAAACTGGTCTAAACTAGTCGAGGAGAGGCGGGAAAACAAGGATTATTTTTTTTTTTTTTTTGATAGAAACACACAGAAAATGCAGAAACAGTGATAAATCAGTTACACAGGCTAGCACACTTTAGTGGGCAGCCTCAACAGTTAAATTAAACAAACAAACAAACCTTCGATCAAATTCGACTAAAATGTAACTTTAAGTGCAGATTTTACAATAATGCAGCAAACAGTTAAAAAACAGTTCAAGCTAGTTCAGGGTAAGCTACAGAAGCCATTCCATGTGAAAAAAAAGCAAAGATACTTAAATCCAGAAAGTAGTCGCTTTTCTGAGTTCCCTGCTGCTAGGACCACTTTGCAAGACCACAAGGAGCTTGTCTGAGCAGTATAGCCAGAAAAAAATGCCCAGAGGTGGATTTTAAACAGTGAACTACAAAAGAGCTAGAAATGGTCCAAAACAACCAATTACTACAGCTTCTTGTGCTGAGGTCACTTCCTACATGGACAGGTAGGCTGCTCAAGGCTCCCCACTCCCACTGGTGAGCAAAGAAACCTCCTTCTATCGAAGTAAGGTAATGGACAACACAGGAACTACACCACAGCCCAGAATACAGCAATGCCTGTAAACTGGTCTAAACTAGTCGAGGAGAGGCGGGAAAACAAGGATTATTTTTTGTTTTTTGTTTTTTTTGATAGAAACACACAGAAAATGCAGAAACAGTGATAAATCAGTTACACAGGCTAGCACACTTTAGTGGGCAGCCTCCACAGTTAAATTAAACAAACAAACTTTCTATCAAATTCGACTAAAATGTAACTTTAAGTGCAAATTTTAAAATAATGCAGCAAACAGTTAAAAAACAGTTCAAGCTAGTTCAGGGTAAGCTACAGAAGCTATTCCAAGTGAAAAAAAAGCAAAGATACTTAAATCCAGAAAGTAGTCACTTTTCTGAGTTCCCTGCTGCTAGGACCACTCTGCAGGACCACGAGGAGCTTGTCTGAGCAGTATAGCCAGAAATAAATGCCCAGAGGCGGATTTTAAACAGTGAACTACAAAAGAGCTAGAAATGGTCCAAAACAACCAATTACTACAGCTTATTGTGCTGAGGTCACTTCCTACAGGGACAGGTAGGCTGCTCAAGGCTCCCCACTCCCACTGGTGAGCAAAGAAACTTCCTTCTATCCAAGGAAGGTAATGGACAACACAGGAACTACACCACAGCCCAGAATATAGCAATGCCTGTAAACTGTAGGGGGTAATTCAACATTGCCACCATGTGTGTCCCTTTACCAGACATTTCTCTGTGGTTTTCTAGAGCTGACTTGCTGTGTGGGTGTGAGGGGTGGGTATGGGACCCCCACACTGACTTCCAGGCCTGTGTCCTGTGACCCCCCAGTTAGTTGTCCCCGTACACATACTGCAGTGGGATGTGCCACCTTGGCTACCACTGCATAGTGTGCGGAGGCCAGTTTTGATCAGACATTTCCTGGTGTCCCACATAGCTGTCAGTTGTCTGCTGGTATCCCAGTAGGCTATCCCATTCCCTTGCATTGCATGCTGTGCCAGCCTCAACTCAGACCTAGAGCCAACAGAGGGGAACCCATCCCAGTGGATACCAAGATATGTATAGCCTTAAGAATTCTAGCTACAGGTACTTTTCAAAGACCTATTTGGGGACATCATGGGGGTCTCACAGGCATCTGCATCCAGGGCACTCCACCAGTTCTTTGATGCCATGCTACCACATGCTGGTGACCACATTTACTTCCCCAACACCCAGGAGGAGAGGACCAGTAATATGCATCTCTTCCACCATGTAACAAAATATCCAGTGGTACTGGGTGCGATAGACTGCATGCACATCCACATCAAAGCACCACCCGGTGAATAGGGTAGGGTCTACATAAACCGCAAGGGCTTCCCCTTCATCAACTGCCAGGTGATGTGCAATGCCCAGGGCATTATCATGAATGTGTGGGCTGGCAGCCCTGGAAGCTTTCACGACTCCCACATCTGGAATTCATCACAGCTGTACCAAGTATTTGCCAGTAGGGACAACCCATATGGCCATCTGGTGGGGGGATGCTGGCTATGCACTGGGGCTGTGTATGATGACACCCATCAGAAATGCACACACACCCACTCAAGAACATCATAATGAGGCACTCACACAAACCAGGATCATTATAGAGCATGTGTTTGGGATGCTCAAGTCACTGTTCCATTGCCTTGACATATCTGGTGGAGTCTTGCAGTACTCTCCAGCCACATGTGCACACATGTTCATAGTATGTGCCATGCTACACAATATGATCCTGTGGAAACAACTGCAGCAGAAGCAGCATGGGGAAGGGCCACATAGCCCACCACCATAGCCAAGGTCCCCACAGGCACAGAGGGACTCAGAGGAGGAAGCCCCTGAGACTGTTCCTGTAGGCAGATGGAGGCGTGCCCAGTATGCTCAGGCCTTGGCAAAGAGGCAACGCATAGCACACACACTGACACTGTAGTGACCCCAGAGACTGACACTTTTCTTTGACTCACACACACACACAGTAAAATGTATCTCACACACACATCACATTACCTGTAACTTACCATCTATAGGCAGTGTACTGTATGCATACATAGGCGGCCCTCAAGCACCATCCTTGCAACTGCCGCAAGAACAAGGTAAGTCAGTCTTCTTAACAATAAATGAAGGAATTAGTATGGTTTTGGAAGCATATTTATGATAATGCTGCATGCATGCAAGGGAATGGGGTGGCCTACTGGGATAGCAGCAGATAACTGACAGCTTTGTGGGACACCATGAAATATCTGCACAATACTGGCTTCCCCACACTATGCAGTATCATTTAAGGTGACAAATCCCACTGCAGTATATGTGGGGGGCCAACTAAGGGGGGATCATTGGTCACATGCATGGATGTCACTGTGGGTATCCAATACTCACCCCTCAGACTCACACAGCAAGTCAGCCATAGAAAACTATAAAGGAATGTCTGGCAAAGGCCCACAAATGGTGACAATGATGGAATACACCCCCCTACAGATGTACACAGTGATATCACAGCAGGACTTGCATTTTCAGTAAGGCTCTGAAGGGTAAGAAGTCTGAAACTCAATTGTATGGCATTACAATCTTATCTGTGGTCTCTAGTGATATGCCTCTATTCTCCAAGACAGGGCACAATACTATGCTAAATGGAACCAAAATGTACAACCAATATCAGCACAGTCTGTGCAAATGTGTAATGTTGACAGTTGTGCCCTCCTACACCCATATTCCCATAGAAATGCAGTAACATGTAAGTTTCTAGGGTAATAGCATCAGATCACACATTGCCAGAGCTGTCCCAATCAACAGGATAACTTGTTGTATGTCCACAATATGCAAGGATCAATGAGATATGCATATGTGTGGGAAATACTGTCAAGATGTGGTCAGTGGGAGTTGTACACAATGTCCAGATGTCAATATCCATTACTGCTGGTAAGCTGGACAGATCATGTACAGGAGGCCACACATATGAACTTTACAGAGGTTGGAGTAACCTACACAGTGCCTGCCATACCTTCCAACTGTGCAGACCTTTTGCAGAATGTACAAAGGTTTGCATCATATTTGTGGTGTCTTTATTCCAAAATAGTGGTTGTCTAGCAATTCATTGGCAAACCACGAAAGTCTAAAATCAGAAAATAATGATACATTGTAGTGTCTCAGACTTCATACCATATAGAAAAATGCATGCTAATGCAAAATCTGTTATTGTATCACCCTTCCAGGTTTCTAAGGCCAATAGTTACAATGGTCCGTATATTTAGGTCTTTGTCACCCAATCACTCATGGCTTTGTCCAGATGTCTGGCTCACATACATAGAGAGGTATGGTGCCTAGTAGCACAGCAGTGCATTCTGTCACTTCCCATTGTCACCCCAGGGGGGCTGCCTGGCAGCCTGGGAACATATGAGTGACAGAACACACTGCCTTGCTACAGATGGCCTTCTTCAGTCTCAAATGTCCTATAGACCTCTGGAAAAGGCCCATGCCTCACCCATAGTGCCTTTGTAGGGAATGTCATTGGGTCCATATTACCAATATAACACAGTCAACAAAATACAAATGTAAGGCTATGCCGCTAAATGGTAGTAGCATGCCTCTCAACCTTGTAAAGGAAGAAATCTGGACAAAG
This sequence comes from Protopterus annectens, assembly GCF_019279795.1. Lineage (NCBI taxonomy): Eukaryota > Metazoa > Chordata > Ceratodontiformes > Protopteridae > Protopterus > Protopterus annectens. The sequence continues at coordinate 1,450,489,820 of NC_056737.1, forward strand.
CCATACATAATGGTAGGGTAAAGGCCCAACTATAGGGGCACATTTGAAATATTGCTCTCATAATGTTGAAGGTTGATACAATAACAGAGGGGGTGTGTAGTAGCATGGATGTCATGAAGGCTGTGAGGTCTGAAACTCTAAGGTTCTGTCATTATTCCCTGACTGCAACCCTGAGTGATATGCAACAAATGTGCTAGAAAACCACAATGTTAATGGAAATTGACCACATATATGAGGCATGAATCTGGATAATCTGTGAGAATCTGTATATTTGACAGGTATGGCCACACCAGGATATGACCTTTCAGGTAAGAAGAATACTGCACAACCAGGAGATCCCCAGACAGTATATTACCAAGGTGTTGGACCTTTTACACATCTTCATCAGTCAATTGGCTGTAGCCACACCTCCCAATTGGCCAGATTGTGCTAGAATGTCTAGCTTTTCCCTCATAATATACGTCTGTGCATCATCCATCTTGTATTTCTGAGGTAAATAACTGAGCTGATCTGATTATATCTTTCAGTAGGTAATGACACAATACAGTACAGTGTCAAACATTACATATGTCAGAAAATGTCTGCTAAAACAAACCCTGTAACTCAAGCAACTCATACATTGATAACAGCAATATTTACAATACCCCCTATGTTTGGCCCATTGTTTCTCCATATTGGCAGCCTATCTCCAGATATCTTGCACATACAGGTTGAAAGGTATGGCTGTAAAACACAACACCCCAGACTGGAGTACAACTATCCCTGGAATGGATTCCCACACTTACTATAGAAGTTCATACTGAGCATGCTTCTCCACTTACAGAAGTGAAGTCCATGTCTGAAATCACATCGGTCTATATATATCTCTGTATTGTGCAAATGTCTTTGCATACACACAGCTATGTAAACCTAACTGTCTCCACACACACCCATCAGACAAGATTACCCACAGCCAGCTGTAGGTGGCACATATGTGGTATAGCTGCATCTGTTGCATGTGATACACACACATATATAAGGGCAACATATTACAATATGTCATGCATACATACACACAGTATGGGGAAGAGAGAGACAGACACTGATAGAGGGAGGCACACAGGGAGACACACACAGAGAATGAGTCATACACAGGGATGCCTGGAATGGCATAGACTGATGTCCTGCTGCAGATGGTTGCATACCAGCTGTAACCACTGGCATATGCCAGCATGAAGATAAGATTCACTGTCTGATGGTACTGAGGTTGGAGATGGAATATCACATCACCTACCTTTGTGTATGTGTGTGTTTGTAGGTCTATGTATTATGATGCCTTATCCGCCAAGTACACTTCCTATTTCCCTACTTTACAAGATCTGCTAATGTCATTCACTTTAGAAGTACCTTTGGAGTGGCTTCAGTCCTTTAAGCTCTATAGCACATCTGATAACTGTATAACACTATCATACAAATAACTAGATAGATAGGGGTTCTAATCACAATCCTGGTATATGTAACAGTGGTTGTGTGTGTAGGAATAAGTGTTTTAGTCCATTTCCACCTAGTACACCTGTCATTGCCCTATTTCACAAGATCTGCTGATGTCACTCACTGTAGAAGTACTGTTGGACTAGTTGCTGTCCTGTAAGTTCTGTGGTGTGTGTGATAGCTGCATACCACTATAGTACAAATAACAAGTTAGGTAGAGGATTTAATTTCAATCCTAGCAAATGGAAAAGTGTGTGTGTGTGTGTGTGTGTGTGTGTGTGTGTGTGTGTGTGTGTGTGTGTGTGTGTGTGTGTGTGTGTGTGTGGTGTGTGTGTGTGTGTAGGCTAAATGTTTTCAGCCCATGCACACACACATTACACTTCCCATTCCCCTACTTTAGCAGTCTTGCTGATGTCAGTCACCTTAGAAGTACCTTTGGAGAGCCACAGCCCTACAAGCTCTGTGACGTGCAATAATTATGTAACATTATTGAACAAATACAGTGACTAGTTAGGTAGGGGTTCTAATCTCAGTCCTGGCAAATGTAAAAGTGTGTGCGTTTGTGAGTGTCTGTAGGTTAAAGGTTTTGAGCCCATTCACACCCAGTGCACTTCTCATTGCCCTACTTTAGCAGTCCTGCTGAAGTCAATCACCTTAGAAGTATCTTTAGGCAGCCCACAGCACTACAAACTATGTGATGCATGTGATAATTGCATAACACTATAGTACACATAACTACTTTGGCAGGGGTTCTAATCTCAGTCCTGGCAAATGTAAAAGTATGCATGTGTGTGTCTGTAGGTTAACAATTTTGAGCCCGCTTACACCTAGTACACTTCCCATTGCCATACTTTAGCAGTCCTGCTGATGTCAGTCACCTTAGAAGTACCTTTGGGCAGCCCACACCTATAAGCTCTGTGCCATGTGTGATAATTGTGTAATCCTATATTACAAATGACTAGTTAGACAGGGGCTCTAATCTTTGTCCTGGCAAATGCATGTGTGAGTGTATTTGTGTGGGTAAGTGTGTATATGTGTAGGTTATAGTATTCTGTGGCTGCTGTCACCCAGTACACCACCCATTGCCATACTTTACAAGTGCTGGTGATGTCCCTCACATTAGAAGTCCCTTGGGACACCTTTCACCCTATAACCTCTGTGTCGTGTGTGGTAAATGTATAACACTGTGTTAACAAAAGCAAAATAGATAGTGGTTCGATTCTCAGTCCTGGCAAATGTGTGTGTGAGAACTGTATCCTTTGGTGATGTGTTTGTGGGAGAACCATAGACAAACACACTCAGCTAGGCATCAACCTCTATATCACTAGGTGGCTAGCAAACTGGCTCACAGATTGAACCCACGGTGTGAAAGCAGCGGACTCCATGTCAGACTGCTGACCAGTCACAAGTGGTGTCCCACAGGGTGTGGTCCTTGGTCCCCTCGTGTTTCGTATCTATGCCTCTGAAGTCCAACCCAACATGAAGAGACTCTGGCTGACAATGTTTGTAAATGACTGCAAGGTGGGTGATATTATTACCTCCCCACCTGATGATGACATCCTGCAGAAAGGCCTCAATGAGATCTATGACTGGTGTCAGAACCCTGGACTTTAGCTCAATGTCAGAAAATGTACAGACATCCCCTTTGGGAATAACATAGTTCCCATGAATCACTACATCAATTGTAGTACACCGAACACTTAAGTCATTATAAGGGTACTGGGAACACAGGTTGACAGCGAGTGCTCTGTTAACCCCCACAGTGCCACTGTGTTCAGAAAGTCCTTCTATGTGGCACATCTCATTACTAAGGGTATTGCATCCAGGAAGTAAGAGGTCATTGTCTCCCTCTACTCTCCCCTCATTAGGCCAGTCAATGAGTATAATGGCCCATTTGGCATGTACCTCACTGGACACCTGCAACAACTGGAGAGGCTGCAAAAGTACCTCACAAAGAGGATCCTAGGCCTTAAACACTTGTGGACAGACTCCAATAACTCCAACTATTCTCTCTCTCATATTGGCTACTTAGAGGTGATCCCTGCTTGACTTACAAAGCCGTGTCTGACCTGGCTCTGTCAGTAATGCTACATAACTACCTTGATTATGGCAAGCTCAGATGCTCATAAGCCTAGTACTTATTACACAGTAGGAACTTCTTATTGTAACATTTGTTAATGTCTGTTATGTACTTCACAGATAAAGATTCCAGTTGTCTACTGATGTACTATGTTCTTCATCTGTAAATATGTTGTAAGTAATTGCTATGTAAATTGTTAATCCCTGTGTAATCCAATGTAACTACTGTCTGTTTATTTTAACTGTGGAGCTTTTCTCCCTGGGCCTCCACTGAAAATGGACCTACGTCCAGTTGGACACTCCCAGTCAACAAATATAAATAAATACATAAATAAATAAATAAATAATCTAAAGAACCCAACCCATCTGCATCACATGCCCTAGAGATCTCAACCCCATTTCACCAATCAACAGAACATGCTGGAGGGACAGGTTCATAACCCAGAGGTTGCCCACACTATGGAATAGACTTCACATGCATGTCAGGCAGAGCACCTCACTGGCCCTCTTCAAGAGAAATCTGGATGAGTGGATGGGGAATAGAAATCCAACCCTGGGGATCACTCCAGTGGCTATACTTGTTAGACACACTGGGGCATTTGTCAGGTGGCACAATGCCAGGGTAATCCTATGGGCTAGGCTTTTAAAGGCTCCATGGCTATTCACTTAGTACACACCTATAAACCTATGAACCTATGGATCTCAGTACTGGCAAACATTAGTTTGTGTGCATTAGTGTGTATGAAAGTATTTGTTAGTGTGAGTAAACATGTGGGTGAATGTAGTTTGAGGCCCTTCTCATCCAGTACACCTACCATTGCCATACTATACAAGGACTGGCAATGTTATTCACTGTATAGGTACCTTGGAACCCTCTTCACCCTATAAGCTCTGTGATGCATGCAGTAATTTCATAACACTATAGTACCAATGAAAACTGTCTGGGTGAATGTGTGTGTGTGTGTGTGTGTGTGTGTGTGTGTGTGTGTGTGTGTGTGTGTGTGTGTGTGTGTGTGTGTGTGTGTGTATTTGTAGGATACAGCATTTTGAGGCTTCTCTGTCCCAGTACACTGCACATTGCCATACTTTACAAGAGCTGGTGATGTTGTTCACCTTAGAAGAACTGTGGAACACTCTTCACACTATAATATTTGAGTCGAGTGTGATAAATGCATAATACTATATTAGCAATAACTAGATATGTAGGGGTTCTAATCTTAGTCCTGACAAATGTGTGTGTGAGAATTGTATCCTATGTATATGTTTAAATGAGAGCTATATACATTGGGGGGACTTTACATTGTTAGGCCATGGTACTCCCAGTACATGTTCCAAGATCCACTTTACAAGGCCCACTGTCTTCATCAACCATAGAAGTATCTGTTGATACTCTTCAGCCCAATAAGCCCTGTGCCACATGCAGGAACTATGTAACAGTATGGACTGACTAACAAGATAGGCATGGCTGCTAATCTCAGTCCTGACAAATGTGTGCATGAGTGTATTTGCGTGTGTATAACTGTAGGTTCAAATATTTTTGGGTCCATTCTCATCCAGTAAATCACTCACTGCCATACTTTACAAGGCCTGGTGGTGTTGTTAACCTTGGAATTACTTTGGGACATTCTTCAACCTGTAAACTTTGTGGCACATGAGATAAATGTATAACACTGTAGTAGCAATGATTACATAGGTAGATGTTTGATTCTCAGTACTTGCAAGTGTTTGAGTGAGAACTATATCCATTGGGTGCTGTGGTTTACAATTTTAGGTCATTGTACTCCGACTACACATCCCAAGGTCCACTTTACAAAGTCCACTGTTCACATCCACCGTAGAGGTATATGTGGACACTCTTCAGCCCTATAAGTCTTGTGCTGCATGCAACATCTATGTAACATTATGGAATGAATAACATGATAGGCAGGGCTGCTAATGTCAGTACTGGAAATTGTGCGTGCATTGGTGTGTATAGCAGTGTTTGTGAGTGTGTAGACTTGTAGGTGACGGTCTAATGAGTCCTTCCACACCTAGTACACCTCCCATTGCCATCCTTCACAAGTGTACATGATGTTATTCACTTTACAGGTACCTTGGAACAGTCATCACACTATTAGTTTTGTGCCACCTGTGACAAACGCATAACACTGTAGTACCACTAAGAAGATGGGTAGGGGTTCCAAACCCAACACTGAAAACTGTGATCCTGTGTGTGTGTGTGTGTGTGTGTGTGTGTGTGTGTGTGTGTGTGTGTGTGTGTGTGTGTGTGTGTGTGTGTATGTGTGTGTGTGACTGTGTGTGTGTGGGAACAGTATTGTCTGTGTGTTTGGTCAACATAATATCCTCTGTGGGTGTGGGTTTTACCAATATGAGGTGTGTTCCACCCACTACACTTACCACTGTCCACTTTAAAAGGGCTGCTGATGTTAACCACCATAGACTTACCTGTATACACCCCTCAACCCTATATGCTCTGTGGCACATGCAATAACTGTTATATCTGGTAAATGTGTGTATATACAGCTGTACCTCAGCTCTGACACGACTGATGTGTTACCACTCTGCAATACCCCTCATTGGCAACATCTGCAGGGCCATATCCTGCTGACACACAGATACCTAGAACACAAACAGAACACAGCATGTGAGACTACATTCAGTCAGCGTTACTAATAAGAATAATGCATTATGGCTGAAAAAGGTACACACAATCTGGTGTACCAATTACAAATGCCAGCTGACAACACCTTACACAGCATTACATAGCTAACTGTACTTAATTCACCCTGTGCTTCAGAACCATATTAGCATGTCCCTGCATCACTGGTATGGATGACAGGGATGTGGCACAGGTATCATCATATGCACAGACTGTTGTGTGGGTTTGCCAGAGGCCTAGGCTGGGCCATATGGTTGACATCATGTGTGTGTGTTTGGAGGGGTGTTCTATGAATGTTCCATGCAGAGGTGGTGTGTGTGCATCTGGAAGTGACCTGGCTGTGATGGTGGTGTGTGTGTGTCTGTATGCACACAGTCATGCCATGTGGCTGCCCAACACAGGGGTATGTTGGACAGCTGTGGAACATACAATGCAATTTGTACAGTTCACCGTCTCTGGCCACAGACACATGAACTGGTCCTGCACCACCAGGCCCAAAGCGAGATGCAGTACTACTCCCCAATGGTGACTGCTGTCTGATGGATCCGTGTCTTTGGCAGGACCAGCCAAGACCACATGCCCACGGCCTGCTCCATTGTGGTGTGGACAGCACCGACCTTCGGTGCTGCTGGTGGGACTGCCACTACAGGAGTGTGAAGGAACACAGCCACGTAGACTCTCAGCTGATGTTGGTGCTGACCTACATTCATATGGCCAACACCTATCTCCCACCACATGCTACAGCACAGACATTCCATACTCAGGGATTGCCAAGGTCTCATCCCACCATCTATTCATGATGTCAGTATTTTGATATATGGCCTCAACAAGGTCATGTATGTTATCATGTAAACCAGGAAGAGTTGCATCCAAGACCCTCAATATTTGTCTGGTGTTGTGTTCACTATGTGCCTTTGCATTCATGACAGCCTGAAACATTCGTCTGGTGACACCTGCTGTGGCACTTTGCAACAGCAGCTTGATGGGTAGCAGTCCTCCTTTGTGCACCCCTGTCCATCTGCCTGTGTGGGACCTTGCCTGCTTTCTGGTTATGGCTAGTGTCTATACGCACACTTGACATAGTCACCACACTAGCCTGTTCCATGACACCACCTGCCAACTGTCCATTATCTGTGGTGCTGGGGACAGGGTATGTATGGGCATTGTGACTGTGTGTGGGGACATTGTGGATGACTGTGAGATGCCAACCGATGGCACAGATTCAGGCCCTGACAGTCCCACCAGTGCCTCATTAGGATCACCATCATGATCAGAGTCTGCAGAGACACTGACATCATATTCTGAGTGGGAAGGACCGCAGTCACCATATCCACCTATGAGGGGAAGGCAACATAAGTAAATTAATACCTGAACTATAAGGTTTGCTGGTACACACACACACACACACACACACACACACACACACACACACACACACACACACACACACACACACACACACACACACACACACATGTAAATATATGTTAAAACAAAGCTGGTTATTCTAACAACGTTCTAAGCTTACAGTGGATATAATAAGTATACACACTCCTCTTAACATGCCAGGCTTTTGTGATATATAACATGAGGCCACAGAAATCATGTCATAACATTTCACACCTTTAATGTGACCTATAACCTTTGTAATCCAATTGAAGAACATGCACATCAGTTAGGGGTAACATATAGTAAATTAAATACATACAATAGGCTGGTTGCATGAGTGTGCACACCCATAAACTAATACTTTGTTAAAGCATCTTTTGATTTAATTACAGCTTTCAGTCCTCTTGGGAAGGTATCTATCAGCATGGCACATCTTGACTTGGCAATATTTGCACACTCTCCCTTACAAAAGCCCTCCAGCTCTGTCAGATTGCAAGGGCATCTCTTGTGCACAGCCCTCTTCAGGTTACCCCACAGATTTTCTACTGGATGTAGGTGTGGGTTGTAGCCGTGCCAGTCCAGAACATTGAATGTCTTCTGGTGAAGCCATTCTTTTGTTGATTTGGATGTATGATTTGGGTCATTTTTGTATGGAAGGATGGAATTCCTCTCCATTTACAGCTATCTAGCTGACACCTGAAGAATTTGGGACAAAAGGGACTGGTATATGGAACTGTTCATAATCCCCTCCAACTTGGCTAAAGCCCCAGTTCCAGCTTATGGACAGCAAACCCAAAGCAGGACATTGCCATCACCATGCTTCATCATGGGGATGGTGTTCTTTTGGTGATGCACAGTGTTGTTATTGTGCCAAACAAACCTTTCAGAATTGTGGCCAAAAAGTTCAACCTTGGTTTCATTAGACCATAACACATTTTCCCACATGCTTTTGGGAGACTTGATGTATTGGTTTTCAGAATTTAGACAGGCCTGTATGTTGCTCGGTGTGAGAAAATGCTTCCATCTTCCAACCCTACCCCATAGGCAAGACATATGTAGTGCACAACTAGTACTTGCCATAGATTCCTGCAACTCCTTTAGTGTTGCTGTAGGTCTTCTGGCAGCCTTCCTCACCAGTTTTGGTGTTGTTTTCTCATCAAATCTGGAGGGATATCCACTCCTTCATAATGTCACTGCTGTCCCATATTTTCTCCACCTTTTGATGGCTGCCTTCATCATGTTCCATGGTATATGCAATGCTGTGGAAATGTTTTTGTACCCTTCTCTTGGATGATACCTTTCCACAATGAGATCCCTTTGAAAATTTGTAAGTGCTCTGTGAACCATGGCTGTTGCTGTAGCAGGCAACTGAGTAAATGTCTGGAAAAGCCTAGTAGGACAGCTAACCATTATTCATTGTTAATCAAAGAGTCTTTGTAATTGATGGCAGGTGTGTACCCCAGAAGACATAATGCTGTAATTACATCAAAAGCTGCTTCAACAAAGTATTAGCTTCAGGCTGTGCATGCTTATCCATCTAGCTTATTGTACATGTTTTATCTTTCATACTTGTTCCCCTAACAGGTTTGTTTGTTTATGATTTGAATTGTCCAAGTTATAGATCACATTAAAGGTGGGAAGAGTTATGCAATGTTTTATTGTGGCATTTTAACAGGGGTGTGTACACTTTTTATATGTACTATATTAGACTACTTTTCAAATATCTCCTAATTTTGTCCCTTTGCTCCACCATTTTCTCAGTCTTTGTCCAGACTTCTTGCACTGACAGGTTGTGAGGTATGTTACCGATATGTTACACCTCCTGCAAATAGGACCCTGTGATGACCACTGTGATGCAATGCAGTTAACCCCACCACATGCACATTTCACAATATGGCTAAGAGAAACAGTTGTGTGCATGGTAAAATGCATAACCTTAATATGCCTGGGGTATTGATGAGCCACAACAGGACAATATCATACACACCAGCTTCAGGCTGCTGTCCCACATCCAGACCAGAGGTACCTATGTAGTTGTGGGGGAGAGGTATTGTCAGCAGACTCACATGTGGCATTGGTACAAGATAAATGCTACTTTTCTGTACATGTACAGTACAAGCTCTGATACTACACAATTTGCTGTCCTTCATCATAGATGTGCACTTGTGTGCATTATAAAACCCTAACCACAAATGCAGTTTGATCTGACATATGCATGTAGGTACTCTACAGAAGCCAGTATGACTGCTACATTATTAAATTGATGTGCACTGAGGCCTTACCTGGACAGTCATCACCTGTTGTCTGGGTGCCACCCAACTCCACGACTTGTGTGTTTTCACTTCGCTGGCATGTGGTGGCTGCTCCAAGGTTGGCAAGGAGCTCCTCTATTGGTGTATGTGGGGCCTGCATTGCAAGATCCCCACCTGCGGTGGAACAGTCCCTGGCCAGGGCAGCAGCCTTTTGCCAGGCATGGCATATCAAGTTAGTCACCTGATGCCTGACTGGATCGTATGTGTGTCCATGGTGGCTTAAGTTGTTTACTCTGTGGACAAGCTCATCCCACAGGGCAGTCTGCTCCTACAGATTCTGCTGGCCATGGCCAAACATCACACCATGGTGGTTAATTATCATCTCCGTGATGGCCGCAGATTTAGCTGCAGTGTACACTGGCTGACTTGCATGCTGTATGTCACCTGGAAGACATAAACAGGGAAACACATCATAGGACCTCATACATAGGTCAATGTTATTTACATAACCTGCACATCAATATTGACTAGCATTAGCCACCACTTATGACCACATCATACTCCTGTCATCTATCAGCACAGGATGCGCTTGCATTGCACTCCTGGTCCTGATGTGTCATGTTCCTCCCAATGAGGGCCAGTAAATTGCATAATCCACCATTCATCATTCACCTTTGTGTACAGGGATGACAGTGGCCATCTTCCTTGCAGATGGGATGTGAATGGTTCTCAGGCTTTGCTTGCATGCAATGTGCAATGGAGCTGGAGGCATATGCCTGTGTTCATGTAGGATGCAGACAGAGATGTTGTCAGGTAAGCATTATGGACCTGTTCCGTGATGATGAGGAGAGGTGTGCAGGTGCTGTGCATATCCACCTATACTGATGGTGGGACGGGAGGATTATGTTTTCCCTTAACCTGTCTGCAGCGGTTTGACTATAGCTATATTGTGTGTGTATATGTGGTGTGTTTGACCACCAGTACAGAGTGGGTTGGGTTGTTCCCTCTGAGATTGAAGACATGTGTGAAGATGGCAAAAGGGATTACTCTACCTTGGTGTAGACAGGTTTTACCAGTCAGGTATTGCTGAGTCCATACAGCTGTGTAGCTGCTCATATAGCTGCTGGCATGGGGCATGGACACAAGATCATAACACAGTTGGACAAGTCTCCATTTTCCACCTGATAATCATGCTTATTCTAGTACCCATGTCTGTGTCAGGGCAATGCAACAACCAGTAGCTGTAGAACTTTATGTCTGTTGAATGCACACAAACTAAGATTACACAAGTATACAACATGTACAGCTTATTTACCTAATGTTTTGCATCTCATGTCTGTTGTTTTGAGGCTTCCAGCTATACCTACTCATACATACATGTGCACAGGTAATGCCTGATATACATTTCTGTTCAATGTCAGTATGACACACTGTATTTACACTCTTGTTCCTCAGTCATACCTCTCAACCTATTAGAGCAGGACATCTGGAGGACAACACACATAAATGGTGAGCAATGGCCTAAAATTTGTGACACCTTATTAATATTGCTGTAACACACTTAAGTCAGTTGATAGCACAGTAGGCTTTGCATTCACAAAAATACCATGGAGGATGTCTTCATAGGTTCATAGGTTCATAGGTTGGTACTAGGCTATCGGCCCTAGGGCCTATACAAGCCTAGCCATAACAATTCCCTGGCTATTTCTTCCCACACTATTTACTTCCCTGGACCCCTGTCTAGCAGTGCTACTGACATGATCCCCGGGGTGAATTTCCTTTCTCCCATCCAATCATCAAGGTTCCTTTTGAAGAGGGCCAAAGAGGCGCTCTGCTTGACATGTATGGGCAGTCTATTCCAGAGTCTGAGGAGTCTCTGGGTGAGGAAACTATCCCTCCAGGATGTTTTGTTTATTGTGATGACAAGGTTTAGATCCCTGGAGCATGTGACTCTGAGGGATCGGGATTTCTTTAAGTGTAGCATGTCCAACACCTCTGTGTTTGACAAGGCCTTGTATGTTAAGCAGAGATTGCCTCAGAGTAGACAATATGCGACAGAGTATAGCTGGAGTTTTTTAAGACGGTCATCATAGGGCATCTGCTTTAGGTCTGTGATTCTTTTAGTGAGGTATTTCTGCGGCCTTTCCAGTTATTGCAGATGTCTTGAGAGGTACATACCAAATGGGGCATTGTATTCTATAACGGGTCTAATGAGGGATGAGTATAGTGGGACAATGACCTCCTTTTTTCTGGATGAAAAGCCCTTAGTGATGATGTGTGCCACATAGAAGGATTTCCTGACTGTTGTGGCAATGTGTTTATTGAAGGTGAGACCCCTGTCCACCTGTGTTCCTAAGTCTCTTATAAGACTTTCGGTGTTTAATGTACTGCCACCTATGTGGTAATTCACAGGTACATGTTTTTTCCCAATGTAGTGTGCAAATGTTAGATGGTCTGTGTAGGGAGGGGAATAGATGTAAGTGTCATGGCTCCTTTTCTATCTGACTGTGCATGCTGCTCCAGTTTCTGGTGGTCTATCAGCTGTATATGTTTGTAGGGGCAGACTGAGACATGTCCCATAACACCTCAGTATTCCTGCTACACTGTGACTTGGGGCACTATATGTAGGGGTAGTGTGTGAGTTACAAACGGGATATTTTTGTTGACACAGTCATTATACTCTAGTGTTCATTTGACTTAGCAGTATGTCACTGTAACTGTGATGAAATTGGTTGTGGGTATGCACTTTCACACTGGTGTCTCTTTTTCACTTCTGTTACAACCCAGTAGTGTTTGATATATTTGCAAATGCATGTGTAATTACCCATAGCTGATTTGGGGTAGTGTTGTGTCAGTCTGACTGTAGTTTGGATGGTGCTTGGTGACATGCTTAGCAGCTCAGTGTCATTTCACTAATGTCATGTTATGTCCAAGTATGCGTAGGATGTCCAGTTGTCTGGCTCATATCTTTGGTCTGATCCCCATAAGTGTTGTGTATTCCTGACAAATAAGTGGGATGATATGATGATTTAAGTCAATAACTAATGAGAAGCAACTGAGTCTTCCACTTGTACTATTTCAATGAATATATGTTAGAAAAGATGGTGTTACTGCAGCAACCGTCTCAGCTTAGCTACTCAAGTATTTCAGATATGTCCATATGTTCATGGCTTTCTCCCCCCACTTTGTCAGGCTTGATCAAAATACTTTGCATTACGGGGTTCTGAGCATACCTGTCAACTGGCTGGATTGTTTCAGAATGTCCAGATTTATTGCTCATATTTTTGGTCTGTTCCACAAATTATTCATATTTCTCTGGTAAATTACTGTGATGATCTGAGGATTTCTGTCAGTAAATGATGACCTACATTTCAGTTCCAGACCTCATATCCTTGAGAAAATGTATGCTGAAACAAACCCTGTTACTCTTGCAACTGTCTACATTTCTAATGGCACTATTTAAAATACGTCTCTACATTTGGCCCATTGTACCCCCATTCTGACAGCCTTTAACCAGATGTCTTGCAGTAAGAGGTTGATAGGTATGGTATGTACACACACACACACACACACACACACACACACACACACACACACACACACACACACACACATATATATATATATATATATATATATATATATATATATATACACACATATACATGCACACACACACACACACATATATATATATATATATATATATATACATATATATATATATATATATATATATATATATATATATATATATATATATATCTTTAGTATGTTTTTCATATATATGTATCTCCAGACATATATATTTGTATATGTATATATACAAAACCTGAGTGATTCCACTGAACTTTTTCTCTACTGTTAAATGACTCTACTGAATGATATGTTTGAAAAAAGCATCATAAGTTCCTATAGCTCAAAGGGTTTAATGGTGCATTGCTCTGACTATAGTCTATGGGGTCTTGCATTCGAGACTTGGCAGGGCTGACTATTTTGTTGCTAGGTAGAACAGTGTCTGATGGAGACAGAGTTATTAAAGCATCTTTAAGCAGGTTTGTGTGGGTTTGTTTGACCCTAAGCTATGCCAACATGCCGTTAACTGTACAGATACGTAATCCATTTTGGCTTCACTTAGTATCATGCAAACTCACTTAGTCCCGCTTACTCCCAGTTACACCCAAGCTAATTCCTTTAAAAGAAAAGAAAAAGGGGTTGTAGGAAAGTGGTGAGAAAGGAGCATGCAGAGGGAAAAACAATATGAAAGTTAGCTTGGGATGTGCAGGATGGATGTTTGGAATGTCCATAGCTGTCCATTTCTTACACAGCAACAGATGTGCATTTGTACAGAATTTCAAGGTGAATTTGGACACTCAAACCCCAGAGAGAGAGAGGGGTGAGGACAACAGAAATGTGTTGTCAAGCCAATTGGACCAGATTACATGTTTCCAGTGAACACCTGTGTAAAATGGACAGGTATGTATGGGGCAATAATTTTTTTGGGGAAAGATGCCCTTTTTTTTGTTAAGGTGAGGGTGGGATGTTGGGGAAGGATTATAGGTACATCTGGGGAGGTAAGTTGGGTAGGGAGACAGACAAGACAGAAAAGACAGCAAACAGGGGATGTGTTTGACACATGTGGGGAGTATACACTTTGGACGGGGAGGGTGGTTGGGAATCAGAGCCCCATGAGCTCCCATATGGACATGGTGGTACAGACATCCACAACTGCAGGCAGTCATGACTGCACCTTTACAGCCATGATGGTGGCTGTGCTGGGGGCTGGACAGGAGGGGCAGCCTGCTTCTCAAGGTGCACCAGGCAGCCCTCCAACTGGCGCTGCTAGCCACCCAGCTAAGAGCAGATGACACTGCACACCATACACCAGAACTGGCAGCGGATGATGAGCTCATCTCCACTCCCACACCCAGGTGGTGCAGGGCCTGCAGAAGATGAAGTTCCAGGGTGGGTCCCAGATGTGGTGGGGCCCAGTATCAATGCCAGATGGGATGGGACAGGTGGATCTGCTGGGATCGGCCTTCCCAAATGTGTTATGGTGTTGACATTTTCCAAGATATATTTGGTTAGTTGTGAACAAAACATTTCAATATTAGTTTTAAAGGCATGCATGGGTGTTCAAATTAACCCAAAACAACATATGTGAAACAGTTGCATAGCAAACAGAACACATGCATAACTGGAGCAACAGTAAGCATTGTTACAGAATGCCAGTAACAATGACAGCAACAGGCCACCAACAATGGTATTTGAACAAGGTATGTTAACATGCAACCAATTAATTATATGAACAATAATGTAACATATAGCCCTGCAAATTATACTCTGAACCCATATCCTATAGCTAACAAATACTGAGGGGTTTGACTGATTGTTTTTTCCAAAAACCTTGTGGTCTAGCTTATTCTAACCCCTAATCACCTGACCAGTAGTCCAACCCCTAATTCCCCAACTACTAGCCCAACCCACTCATCCTACCTCCCTCCCACACTGATCCCTCACCCTACAACACATTCCCAGACAACACAACTCCACCCTTACACACAGCCAACCAGGAATCCTAGTTGTTCTTATCACTCAAAGTAGTATCATGTTACGCACACTCACATCCCTAACTCTAGCTCTACTATCGCTAACCTTCCTAACTTCCTTACAAACACACCAACCACTGCACAATTACTCCTATCACGCTACCCACACTAGCTCACCCAAAACCCACTCACACTTCTACATCTGCCCCACAATCATAAATCTTACAACTACATATTACTCACTAGCAAAAATGAGACTATCTCACCACATTAAGAAAAACACACATAGACAAAGCTCACATACAATTAGTATTAAAAAGCATATAGTAACACTCCTACAAACTCTGCTAACCTCTGGTGACATTCACCCAAATCCAGATCCCCTCTCAGTCAGACAAACATCTGACCTGCTGATCCTAAATCACAACATAAGAAGCATTATCAACAAGCTAACAGACCTACATGCATTCATAGCCCACTACAACTCTGATGTACTCACCATTACAGAGAGCTGTCTTAAACCCAGTATCCAAGATAAAGACTTTCTTCTCCCAGGGTATAATACATTTAGATATGATAGAACAACCAGGAAAGGAGGAGGAGTAGTCATTCTCTTTAAAAACACCCTTAACCTCCAGCTCCTGCATACCACACCACCCAGATTTAAAAATGCTGAAGTCTTATTTTCTGTCCTATCCATAAGAAACAACAAGAAGATCAATATAATATGCTGCTACATACCTCCAGGCAACATTTCACACATAATAGAAGATATCCTACACTGGACAAAGGACAATCTACCTCAGGAAACAATCCTACTAGGAGACCTTAACACCGACTGGGCAGCCTGTAACTCCAGCAGCCCCTCTACACATATCAATCTATATGGGTTCTCTCAACTAATTAAAGAACCAACTAGAATAGATAAGAAAACAAAGAGAGAATCCATACTGGACTGGACACTAACCAACTATCCCAAACAAAACTATACAGTAGGCTGTCTCCCAGATGACCTAAGTGATCATCTTCCCACCTTCCTACTCCAGAAACACTCCAATCACCCCAAACCAGTAGTCTACAAACTTGTACGAGACGACCGTAACCTTACCCCAAAAGACTTTTTTTTTTTTATTATTTTACATTTGTTGACCGGGATTGTCCAACTGAGCTGAAGAGCCCTTTTTCAGCAGAGGCCTGGGGAGAAAAGCTCCAACATATTATACAATTTTCATTAGAAATTAGCATTAAACAGCAATGTTACAAGATTATTACAAGGCATTAAGTAGCAATACAATGTTATACAGTGTCAATAATCAGGAGTATAGCATAACTATTTCAAGATGTATAAAAAGAAATATGTCATTAAGATGAGTATAGTTTTTGGGGTAAGTGGTTAAAAAAAACATTTTTATCATTATGTAGTTGCATGAAGGCAAGACAATTACAATAGAATGTTTCTCTGAGGCAATTTGCTTAATAGATTTTTAGAAGACAGTAGAAAGAGTAGTCAAGGAAGATTAGAGAGAGCTAGTGAGAAGAGTGAGTTAAGGGTAGAAAGTAGATTTAGGTATGAAAAGTAGGGGATGTTAAAGAGGGAGAGTGCAGTGGCAGGACCAGTGACTTTTAAAGACCTAAATACTGTCTTAAGCCACTGCAACTGGGAACCACTATGGACACTTGGGTTAGAACAGGCTGTAGACTACTTCAATACTGTCTTCTCTGACATCCTTAACAGTCTAGCCCCCAGCAGAAAGATCAGAGTTAAAGACAACTACACATCTTGGCTAAGTAGGGACACTAGAGCCTTACTAAAAGCCAGAGATAAAGCCTGGAAAATCTGGAAAACTGACAAAACCCCTAGCTCCAGGCAATACTATAAACAGATTAAAACAAGGCCAAGACAGAATCAAAAATAAACAAACAAAGCTATTTTCTTAGCGTCCATAGCAAATATTCATATAATCCATAAAACTTCTGGCATGCCATAAACTCCCTACTAAAGCCAGGCAAAACCACTACTCCAGCACCCAGCTCTGCTAACAATACCCTAGACATAGCTTCTCAATTTAATAGCCATTTTACTGAGTCCATCTTAGCTCTGTCCAGTCAAATAACCAAAAACAATCTACCTTAATCACAACCCACCCCACCCCATATCACCCCCTCTTTCAGCCTATCACTAGTGCCCATCTCAACTATCAACAAACTCCTCCAAAACCTAAAACTAACCACCTTGGCAGCTGATAACATACCTGCTGTATATCTAAAAAATGGCTAGTGACTCCCTATCATATCCTGTCTCCATCCTAATCAACTGCTCCATACTAGAATCATACATACCCAAACTCTGGAAACTATCTCACATCATCCCTCTCCATAAAGGAGGTAACTCCTACGAATTCTCCAACTACCGACCTGTTGCCATCCAAAATTTATGAGAAATGCATACACTTGCAAGTGATGACCTTTCTCAACACACACAATCCACTATCTTACCACACAACACGGTTTCCATCCACATCACAGCACCACCACAGCCTTTCTATCCTTCAGTAATCATATAAACCTTCACAGGAATGATAACAAATATGTATCAGTCATTTTCCTCAACCTCTCAAAAGCATTTGATATGGTCTCCCACTCCATTCTACTAGACTCACTAACATCTCTATCCTTCACCTCCTCTACTATAGCCTGGTTCAGAAGTTACCTATCTGACAGGCAACAATCAGTCCAGTGGAAAGGAACTCTGTCTCCACAACTTCCAACCACAATAGGAGTCCCACAGGGCTCTATACTGGGCCCACTATTGTTCTCTATTTTCACAAATAACCTCAATAGCTCTACACAACATGCCACACTCATACAATATGCGGATGATTCAATCTTGATCTGCTCTGCCTCATCCCCCACCACCCTAGATACACTCACTCAAGATACCTTTAACTCAGTAGAAAAATGGATATCAGATATCCAACTGATTCTAAATCCCAAAAAAGACAAAACTGTTACTATTTACCCCTAATAGATTAAAAAAAAAACTCTCCTTTACCATAACATCTAAGGACGGCACCACCATCTCCCCTTCTAACCACACCAACCTTCTGGGCATTGAAACAGACAATAATCTCCACTTTGATGTTCACATCTCACATACTATAAAACTAGTACACGAAAAGATAGGCACCCTATACAGGCATAAGTCCTTTCTCTCACAAAAAGCAAGAGTCACTCTTGCACAAACCCACCTCCTCTCAACTCTATTATACGCAGCACCAATCTTTACCCAAATCAGACAAGGTGACCTAGACAAACTAGAATCATGCTACAATAAAATAGCAAAATTTGCTACTAACTCAACCTACAGAACCCATCAGTGTACTGCATTAAAATAACTAAAATGGCTTGAGCTACCACAGCTACTTAACTATCACCAGCTGAGCACAGCCTACAATATTCTCAAATATCCTGAACCCCCCCATCATTATCCAATCTACTTACTGTCTACACTGCAAACCGGCACCTAAGATCTAGTGAAAAATCTCTCCTCTCTGTCACCAAGGCTAACAACAATGCAGGGAAAGCACTCTACTCCCACAACATTGCCTGAAATTGGAACTCTCTTTCCCTATAAATGTCCTCTGCCCCCTCCACATCCATATTCAAAAACTCCCTCAAATCGCATCTTCTTAGTACCTGGTTATGCCCTTGTATCACATAATCCTATCCACACTGCTACTAACTTCCCAAAGTACCCTCTGATCACATGCTGGATCTCTGATCCCCTGTAAGTGTGGTCATCTAAAAAAGTACTTTTAACTGTAGAATCTTATTTGATATATTTTCTACTCTCACCAATCTATAACTGACATTGTCTTTTTACCTATGTTCTATATCTTCTTTTACCTGGAGTGTTTTATTAACTTCTTGTTATATTACTATGCTCAGCATACATGATGCAACCTGTTTTGTGTATTATGCTGGATGTGCTTTATTTGAATAACTTGATGCTGGAGCTTTTCTCCCCGAGCATCCGTTGAAAATGGACAAGGTGCAGTTGGAATTTCTTTGTTAACAAATGTAAAATAAATAAAATAATAAATAAATAAACACATGTCCCAACATTAGGTTTGGTGAAAGCATACCCTTAGTATATGAATAATAATTAGTGATGCAGATGAGGGGTGGGGAGAGAGAAGAAAAGTCCATTAACAACTGCATAGGCCTCTATTTTTACAACCGTATTGCTCAGTACTCTAGAGGTCTGCCCTCACTTTTCATCTACCTATGGCCTACCTATGACAAACCCATATTTATGAGGTGGGTCATGTAGATGGCCTTCTGTACAATAGTGCCCACATGATGGGAAACTGTCAGGTTGCTACCAACCTCAGTGCACAAGTCACCACACACCTGATTGCATGCTCAGTACATTATTACATATATGATATATGTCATACTTAGTGTGGATGACATCTGCCACAGCTGGGGGAGTGATGCCTCTCCTGGCATTCTGTTTGTGGTAATTCTTCTTGTACCAGTCAGTAATTGGGTGAGTGCCTATTGGGGGATGGCCACATCAGTGGGGGAAAGTAAGACAGTAGGCAGCTTGCAAGCATCCATTCACCTGGTCAGCCACAGACCACTGCTTTTGTCCTGTACCTCAGATACATATATCTCAAACAGTAGAGGCCCCCGGACCGATCCTTGGGTTACACTGTTGTGGATGAATCTACTATTAGAGGTGGGTTCTACTACTTTGACTGAGTGGGTACTATCATTGGGACAGTTAGCTACCCATCTGGTAACCTACATGTTGGTGCCTAGCTGTGTAGGTGTATGTTTCCTGTCCACATGAGGATTAGTGTGACAGGATTGGGCTAGGTGAAAGTAGACATTGCTCACCATCTTCCCCTCATCCCTGTGTTTGTTGACCACTGCAGAGAGGCCGATCAGGTTTAAAATGCCTGATCTCCTTTTGACAATACCATGGTGTGTGGGCCAAGGCATTTTGATGCTGCCAATGTCCCTGTTCATAATGTCCTTGATATTGCCTTCCATGCCCTTGCAGAGCAGGCTAGTTAGGCTGATGTGCATACTATTGGCTGGGTTTATGGATTGCTCCACCTTTGTGTATAGGGATGACAGTGGCTATCCTCTGTGCAGATAGGATGACACCGGTGCTCAGGCTGTGGTTGACTACAGTGTAGAATGGATCTGAGAGCCCATGGCTGTGTTCATGTGGGATGCAGCCAGGGATGGTATCATGCCTATGGAGTCCTCTGAGTGTTGTCTTTGAAAGGGCATTACAGATCTGCTTCCTGATGATGAGGGGCAGGGGCTGTACATGCACATGTGTACCACTGGGGGGACGGGGGGTGTTTACACTTCACCTGTCTGCAGCCGGTTCACTATATCTATGCCATATGTGCATGTGGTGCTACTGACCACCACTACAGAGTAGATTTGTGTGTTGCCTCTAGAATTGCAGACACGTGTGGGAGGCCTAGTGATTTGCCAATTTGCACTCAAAGACAGACTTAGGTACATCACTTGTGCCCTTATTTGCTTGTGCAGACCAACATTGCTTCCAATGAGGCACCTGTTCCTTCTTGGCCAATCCAGCAATTGTTTCCACCTATTATGGTATTTGTGTATTGCTGTTGTCCACCACAGGTGTTTTCCCTACCTTGAGGGAGATGATGTTGTCCTGTAAGGTACTGCTGAGTCCATACAGCTATGCAGGTGCCCACATAGTATTGTGGTGTGGGCCTGGACACTGCCACTAGTCCCAAAAATGGGACATTGGCTGTACAGCTACCTGCTGTGAGGGGATTTAGAGTAATTTTTGTACAGTTCATTCTGTTTGACACTGTAAATGGGGGGCAGGGTAGATGGTGACCTGAACAGTGATGGCAAAGTGGTCAGATATTGCCAAGGGAGATGGCACTGTAGGAGTGCTGCAGTGGCTACTTATGTTGGTTAGGACCAGGTACATGAGATTCCCACCTGCCATAGGAGTGTTGACCAGCTGAGCCACTGCATTACCATTGACAAAGTCAAGAAATCTATGAGCATTCATGTTCAGGTGCCATAGGTCAGGCACACTATGCTTGGGTATTTGAAATCACCCAGGAGCAGGGTAGATGACTGAATCCTGATAGATTCAAGCAGGTCCCAATAGATGTGCTGAGTGCCCATAGTCATGGTTGGAGGCCTATAGCTAGCTATGATTTCAGTAGGTGTTTTGTCAACTAACTGCACTCAGGGTGTCACCAGTGCATCATACTGTTTGACCAGGCTGGAGCTGTGTATGTGTATGCTAATGTTCAACACTCCACCTCCTGTGGCTTTGCTGGCCTCCATTTGGGGTCTAAATGTATGATGGGATGAGTGACCTGGCAAGGTTGGTGTGCTATCCACAGCTAGAAAGCAGGTGTCAGTGACTGCACAAATGTGAGCATCCTACAGGACAAGGTACGCTTGCATTGACATGGGTTTCATGGTAAGACACCTAGCTCCTGTTAAAGCAAGACATCTGTGCAAAGACATACATCAGTGGTGAAAAAAGGCCAGTAAATAGTGCCACTTTATGAATCTAGCTGAAACACACTTAGTTGCCAGCAAAGACGGTGTCACATTCACAGGTGTACTCTGCAGGATATGACATCTGACAATGAAATGTATGCTAATTTGTTATGACTTCAGGCTTTAATGGGTTGCCAGTGATGTGCCAGACAATACACAACTGTCTGAGGCATTGAGTATAAATATGAGGCAGACATATGGTTAGTCTACAAAACTCTGGACAGTTGTCAGGTATGGGCTCAGTATATCACATACAGTTCAACACACACATCTGCACCTGTCATGTAGTATGCACATACCTTATGTACAACTCTTACATTTGTAAGACAAGCACATGTATCAGAGTAGCATTCACAGGTAACATATGAATAATTACAACATCTCAGGTATCTGGCCTACCAGTGACACACTCAGTATTGGACAACAGAGACTCCATTAGTAGTCATACATGAGCTGACCTTTGCTGAGGTGACTCAGGGGCCAGAGATGTGCTCCATGTCAATGCAGGCAGGGTAAGTGGAAATGGACATGGGTGCTGGACAGCAGCATGTGAGTCCAGCAGGTCTTGTTGCAGCCTAGTGTTTAGTGTCCCATTTGACATCATTGCATCTCCCCTTCTGCATTCCATTACAAGCTTACATGATTGACATACCTGTTATAGTGTTCAGGAGTTCCCTCACAACAATGCAAATGGTTAGGTTTGTGTAGTTACAGCCTGTCTTTGTGTAGATGGGTTGAGACCTGTGTTGAATAGGCAGCAGCTTGCCTTTTGTAGGTACTGCTAATGAGCAGGTGATGGCCTGTGTAGCAGTCAGTGTCTCCCACTTGCTACTTCACCCAGAGCAGCTGTGTTGTCTTTCCATTTGCCAATGCCATAGCAACACAGTGCTATAATTACAGCCTTAATGTGTGCCTTGCCCCTTTTCCTTGCCTGTTTGGAGGACATTGTGGAGGTGTGGGGTCTACAGCTTTATAGACAGTAGGTAGAAATACCTCTCAGCAGAGGACATGTGGAAACAGCCCAGCAACATGGGGAACAAAGCTCCAGAATTGGGTACAGACTGTAAGTCAGTAGTGCTGTTATACACATAGAGGGTTGCTAGTTTAATAGGGTTTGGCTGGACATGCATTTTCTGGGTGACTTGATGTCTGACAGTGATATGTCTCTGACATACCTCTCAACTGTCCTGATGTCCACAGGCTGCCCAGGGGGTTGCCTGTTATGTTTAGTCTGTTCCTCAGACAGCATCTGTTTTTGTGGAAGCAGTGGGATAATGTGAGGATTGTAGTCAGTGACTGTTGACATCCATTGATATTCTATTTATTTATTTATTTGACATTTGTCGACTGGAATAGTCTGACTGGGACAGAGCTCTTTTTCAGTGGAGGCCCGGGGAGAAAAGCTCTAGTGTTCAAAAAATTGATTACAAAGTTCAGTAAATATACAGTACAATGAGAATCAATTGTCAGATGCATTTTCAATAGTGGAGGCAAGCAAGAGTTAATCACAAATAAAGCTAGTCAGATTCTTATGAAAATGAACATACACTCAAAGAAAGAGATAATGCTATAAGATTATCACATTCTAGATGGGTAGCAGTAGGTGATAGGACAAACTAAAAGGGTTTTGGGGAGGGTGGTAGGAGAAGATAGTGTTGAGAGATGATGTGAGATGTTAGGATATATAGTTAGTATAATGTGTTTCAGACATCATATCCTTCAGGGATGTTATGTTACAACAAAGACTGTGACACTGGCAACTGTTTCAGTTTGTAACACCATTATGTGAGATATGTCCCCCTTTCTGGCCCCCTATCCCCCAAGTATGTCATGCTTTGTCCAGATGTCTTGCAGTAAAAGGGTCAGTGGTATGCGATATCATTATTTAATGACTGCACTGAAGGTATCATCCTATTGACCTAGCAGACGTGGAAGTGGTATGCAGCAGTGGCCATGAATATGGTCTCACACCCTGAACATTCTGTGGAAATCTGTACATATGAGAGTTATGCATGTCTGGCCATTGTGAAGTGACTGCCAAGACTGTGTAGCAGTGTTGTGTGTAGATGTTTGTTTGGCTGAGTAGGGAGAGTGGTAGATGTGAGTGTCACAGATCTCTTTTCTATCTGACTGTGCATGCTTCTACGGCTACTGGTGGTCTATCAGGTATGTATGTTTGTAGGGGCAGATGGAGAAATGTCCTGTAACTCCTCAGGATTCCCAGTACACTGTGAGTTGGGCCAGTATATGTCAGTGTAGTGTGTGACTGGGAATCAGGATATGTTCATTCAAACAGTTGTTTTATTCTAGAGTTAATTTGGGATACTGGTACATTGCTGTGACTGTGGTGCAAATCGTTGTGGATGGACATGTATGTACCACTATCTGCTTTTCCCTACAGTTCCATCCCTGTAGTGCATGATATGTTTGGATATACATGGATAATTGCCCAGAGCTGATTTGGGTTAGTATCATGTTGGTCTTACTGTGGTTCAGAAGGTGCTGGGTGACATGGTTGGCAGCTGTCATGGGTTTTTTCCATTCTTTTACATGACTGTGGTCATATCTCACCACTGTCCAGATGTCTAGACACTGTCCAGATGTGTGGCTCATATGTTTTGTCTGTTGGCCACAACAGTTGGGAGTTTCTGAGAAATCACTGGGATGATGTGAGCATTGACATCAGTACATAATGACATTCATTTGTGTTTCAGACTTGGAATCTATCTGGCCTTGTATGTCAAACCAAACCATGCCACTCTAGCAGACTTCTATGCGTATGACAGCCGTATTTCAAATATGTCACTATTGTTTGCCCTTTACCCCTTCCCATTTGTTGGGCTTTTTGCAGATGTGTTACAGGAAGAGGCTGGATATATAGACAGATAACCTCTTGGTGTTATAAACTGAAACAGTTGCCAGTGTCACAAGCTTTGTTGTAACATAACATCCCTGAAGGATATGATGTCTGAAACACCAATGGATATCAGCAGTCATTGACTACAATCCTCACATTATGCATGAATATATATATATATATATATATATATATATATATATATATATATATATATATATATATATATATATATATGTGTGTGTGTGTGTGTGTGTGTGTGTGTGTGTGTGTATCTATCTATCTACATATATATAGGGAGAAAGAGAGAGAGATTGGTATCTATATATACATGTATATGTATATAACAGTACTATGGATATATAATTCCCCCTTATGTTAAATGACTGTTGTGCATGATATGTTTGTAAACGCATTAAGATTTCCTACAGCTCCCATGGTGTAGAGGTATGTTGCTGTGATTGTTGTACAGAGGGTCCTGGCTTCTAGTCTTTGAAGTGATTACTCTTTTTCATTAATGTTAAATGACCAGAATGAATGATATGTTTGTAAAAGTATTACCAATTCCTCCAGCTCAGATGACATAGTGGTACATTGCTGTGATTGAAGTGTGCAGCATCTCAGGTTTGAGACTTGGCAGGACTGAATATTTTGTTGCCGTGCAGAAAAAGGACTGATGGACACAGAGTGATTAAGGCACTTTTAAGCAGTTGTAAGCAGGTTTGCGTAGTTTTGCATGAAGTTAAGTAATGCTTACAGACAGTTAAGCCCCTTTTAGCTTCATTTAGCACCGCTTACACCCACTTACACCCATGCTAATTTTCTTTAAAGAAAAAAAAAGTGTGATAGGAAAGTGGTGAAATGGGGGCAAGCAGAGGGTAAAACATTATGAAAATCAGCTAGGGATTTGCAGGATGGGGTGTAGGAAAAGACCATAGCTCTACATTTCTTTGGAAGCAAGAGTTGTGAATTAAATGTGTAGAATTTGGAATTTACAGCCTCACACCCCACAGGGAGGGGTGTTGGCAACAAATATTTGCAGAGCAATCTGTGGGTTGACTGATTAGTTTCACTGCACATGGAGGCAAAATGTAGAGCTATGTATGGGGCAATGTCCTTTTTTGTGGGACAGATGCCTTTTTTTTAAGGTGAGAGTGGGATGTTGGGGAAGGCCTGTAGGTATGTATGGGGAGGTAGGTTGGGTGGGATAGGTTGCATTTGCAGACAGGGGTGGTATATGACACATGAGTAGGGTAAACATCTTTGACGGGCAGGGTGGTTGGGAATCCGAAGCCCATGAGCCCCCAAATGGATAAAATGGGACTGAGGTCCCCACCCATGGGCTGTCACCATTTCTCCTTCATGGCCCCGAAGGTGGCTGTGTTGGGGGCTGGATAGGAGGGGTGGCCTGCCCTTCAAGGTGCACCAGGCAGCCCTCAGTCTGGGTCAGCTGCTCACCCAGCTCTGTTCGGATGGTGCTGCGCACCAAACCCTGGAACTGACTGGAGGTGACAGGCCCCATCCCCTGAGGCGGCTCGGCCCAAAGATGGTGCAGGACCAACAGACGAGGAAGTCTCCAGTTAGGTCCCAGATGTGCTGGGGCCTGGTGCCACCCCCAGATGAGGCAAGAGTCTGACAGGTAGATCAGCTGGGATCTGCCTTCCCAAATGTGCTATGGTGTTGAGGTTTTAAAGAATATGTTGTTTAGTCATGAACAACACATTTCAAGATTAGTTATAACAGTATGCATAGGTGTTCCAATTAACCACATAAAACAGATTTGAATCAGTTGCATAGCAAAATAAACACATGTGTAAATGGAAAAACAGTATGCATTGTAACAGCATGCCAGTAACATTGATGGCAACAGGCCACCAACAATGGTATTTGAACAAGTTTTGTTAACATGCGACCAACCACATATATGGACAATAATAGAAAGTCCCAACATTAGGTTTGGAGAAAAACTTATAGTATTGATCCAGATGAGGAGTGAGTGGAGGGACAAAATGATCATTAACAACTGTTTATGCTTCTATTTTCCACAACTGTACTGCTCAGTACTCTATGGGTCTGCCCTCACTTTACATCTGCCTATGGCCCATAGCTTCTGGTAGTACAAACATACCTATTAAACTGTCAGCCTGGAATGGTATGGGGCAAACTGTGACAACCCTGGGTACATGACGAGAGGGGATTTGTACATGTCAGGGTTACATATCTGGCACAGGAGGGGTGCCCTGAACTGCTGTTATGTGAGTGTGCTACTGACATACTTCAACTGGTTTCCTATCTGCGTCAAGGGTTATTGGCAGCAGTGACCACTAGCCATGACAACGTGACACTTGAAGGACATGTATCAGGAAGAGTGCATGTTGTATACACATATCCTGCTGTCATTTGCAGGCATGTGGTGGGACAGCTGAACAGTTCTACACAGTTTATTAGTATACCCTTCATACAGCTACTACCAACATTTTGTTACCTGTAAAACCTGTGGAGAAAATATCTGTTAACACTACCTGACTGTTTTTACATTTATTCCTGATTCCTTGTGTGTAGATATGCACACACCTTAGTACCACTGTCCAGATTCAACCCGTGTCTGGGTGTGCAGAAGTAACAAAGAAGCTATTTCTCATCACACTGAGCTACTGGGGAATTGCTGCTTTTTTGTTTTAGTGGTTTCTGCCTAACAGTCTTTTGGATAGACATTCTGAACTTGTAAGCCTGTGATGCATGCATGACAGATAGTTATTGTACTGCACATTAATCCTTTGGATAACTACAATCTGGAAAGCAAAGGTTAACACAAGGCAATGCTGGATGGAACACACTTTGAAACTTTACAGATTACTATTCAGGGTTCAGAGCTTAGTGCAGTATATATTTCCCATTTCAGTTATATCTTGTTTTACAGCTCCACCATCTACGGTTTTTCTTAACAGCTGGTTCACAGAACAACCTCAGTTAATGTATGCTGTCACAGCCATATTTGCTGTGAAGAACCTGTATACATTCTATATGTCTACAACAACATACTCGAATAAGCACAACCGTTTTTTTGTAGGGGTCTTTATTACACATCAATATTAGTCAGTCAAACTTTTATATTTATTCAGTTAACACAGTAACAGTATACCTACTAGCAGTAAGCAATGTACTCCTTCTTAACTATTTGCACAGTATACTGCAAAATAGATTTGTACTCACCAGTCTGTCGGCACAGCCTCAGCTGTCTGTCAGCATGGGATTCTATGTTACTAGCCCTCTCTGCTGCAGCTGTAGGGGAGAAAAACAAACATTATGCATACCTATCACATTCTCAGGCTAATATTTGCTACAAACTACTTGATAGTGATACTTACTCACTACTGGAGCATTCCGTGCCCAAGCATCTTGGATCCACTGGGCCAAGATCACCCCTTCCTCCACTTTAGGTCAGCATAGTGGTGCCATACCTGCTTACCAGTTCGGGGGATGCCAGTAGCACTGGTGAGATCATGTGAAAAACCATCCCAGACCTCCGCTTTGTATTGTGAGCCCTGGTACTGGCCCTGCAGCAGTCTTTCCTCATGGTTTTCTACAAGGAGTACAGCCATGACCCTGGACTCCTGAATGCTCCAGCACTGTGGCCGAAAGTGAGCTCCTTCACCTACACCAGCCATAGTACCTGCACAAATGAACTATAATGGATTCTGGCTATATTCCCACCTGTGCCATTTAAATAAGGAGATATTCCCACCTTTTTCCATCATTGGACCATTTTGACCATGTTAAGCTCTGCTAACCAGTGTGCAAATCCATTAAGATGAGTTGAACACTGCTTAAAGGGTTAATTGCTGAGGACTGCTTAACAGTACACAAATCTGCTTAGCTGACCTACCTGCTACTTAGCATTCACATCTAAGTGATGCTTAAACATGTACTGCTTTATTGCTCTAGGAGGGTGAGAAGCATGCGGGAAAGGCATCTGGGCATTCTGCAGACAGCTGTACACTCAACAGCTATGGCCATATGGTGCTTTCACATGGCAGACATTTCTGTTTCAATCTTCATACCTGCAGGAAGTCCATGTTACAGCAAACCTTTTATTCTATCAGCTTTCAGGTTTGTCAGTACAATATTTTAGATGTTTCCCTATTTTTGTGGCTTTGTCCCCCCATTATGTATGGCTTTGTACTGCTTTATTGCTCTAGGAGGGTGAAACTATGTGAGGCAGGCATCTGGGCATTCTCCAGACACCTGTACAGTTGACAGCTATGGCTCTATGGCACTTTTACAATACAGGGAGTGTGTGACAGAACCTGTCACACATCCCTTGCATTTCCTTAATGATCTGCTGGCTATTTCAGTGTCCAAAGACACTGACATGAGCTATTTTATTAACTGTCAGTGTCTGTGGTCACTGACAGCACTTGCAAAGTGCCGTACGGCACTTTAACAGTGAAGGGTGTGTGTGTGTGTGTGTGTGTGTGTGTGTGTGTGTGTGTGTGTGTGTGTGTGTGTGTGTGTGTGTGTGTGACAAAACCTGTCACACCCCCTGCATTTCCTTAATGATCTACTGGCTATTTCAATGTCTGCAGACACTGACATTGCTATTTTATTAGCTGACAGCACTTACAAAGTGCCATACAGGACTTTTACAAGGCAGGGTATGTGTGACAGAATCTGTCACACACCCCTGCATTGTTTCTTGCTCCCCAAGCTATTTCAGTGTCTGTGGACACTGAAATACTAATTTTATTTTAATTGCAGTGTCCATGGACACTGGAAATACTTTTGAAAGTGTTGTATGGCACTTTCTGAGTGCAAGGGCTGTGTTCAGTGTCCATGCACTACTAAAACACGCCCCCTGCACTCATTCACTGTTCATGGCCATTTAGCCTTAACAGCAGAGCGCCTTCATGAATATGCAAGATGCACTGCTGTCAATGCTAATGCTACATGGACACAAACCACTCTTTGCGGGAATAGCACGATTCCTGCACGGAGTTTATTGAATCCGGGGGCATGTCCTTCCCATTCATTCATAATTTTCTGATTTTTTTTTTCTAATTTTATTCTAGAACATTTATAAAAAACTTATGATCTAACCCATCTAATCCAGGTGAGGAACTGTCTTTGACTAATGACAGAGTATTTTTCTACGTCTAAATTATCTATTTTCTTTATTCCTATTTTCTACATATTGTATGAAAAATTAACAACTTCTTTCTCAGCTTCTTCTTGCTTTGTTATTAGATAACATTCCATTGGGTTCACCTGCTCTATTATTAAATTATCCTCTGGAATTCATTAACATATATGTACACATCACGCTACGCCTATATGCTCTGTTCATTATAGCGCAATGAACAGCAGTTCTCATTTAATATTCAAGCCGCTAAACATGGCTACATATTCAGTAACACCTTTACATGGTTTGAATGCCTGCTAGCAACAACAAACAGGTGCAGAGATGGTTGAGTATACAATGTAAACAACAGCTTGTAACTATATGTAACCCCATTAACTGAGCATGCATGGACAGCACAATATAAGGCCTGAGAAGGGTCACCTAAACAAGGAAAGTGTACTTAGATATAATTATATTTGTGTACAGACAAGTGTGTGTGTGTGTGTGTGTGTATGTGTGTGTGTGTGTGTGTGTGTGTGTGTGTGTGTGTGTGTGTGTGTGTGTATATATATATATATATATATATATACACACACACACACACATATTGTTTCTATCTGTGCAGGTAATCTTGTTCATTTAGGGATACATGCATAAATTTAAAGGAAATGCTAACAGAAGATGTGAGATGGACAATGCTACAGTGTAACAAATGAGAGTAAATCTGATACATGTAAAATTAATTTAAAGTGCTGAGTTGAGATAACAATTATCAAAGAAAGTAGCTAAATTAAAGGATATTGCACATACTGCAGGTAATGCACATCAGATGTATCCAGGAAGTTTTCTGTTGTACCCAAGAGTATGTTATAGTCTCCATCTATCATGAAAAATAAAAATTGAACCCCACAGCTGTTGCCTTTTGCACTTCAAAAATATTTTTATTTTCCATTTTATATTACTAGTAAATATAGAAAGACTATTGTAAAGTTAAACAGTGTATTAGCCAAGTACTATGAGCTGCACAAGAGTAGAGTATACAGTTATAAAACTTAAATGTTATTTCCCAACTGTACATTTTCTGTTTCATTCTCAGTAGATTGTGTTGCTCACATGATTGTATAGAGAATACCTAGGTACACCCACATGGCATGTATATGGAATTACTTTGTCATTATAATGTATTCTATGAAAGTGAGCAATGGTAATTAATTGCATCCACATGACTGATGTTATAACATACACGTGGGTTAAGAAATGTAAGGCTTTCAGTGCCTTATGTGTTTGAAAGAAACAATACTGGTGTTGTTATGGTAGTGCATACACCTATGATGATGCTGAAATATTTGGAAGAATCATGGACACCTGTGCAATCCTTCCAACAATAGTGTTGCAGCAGCCTGCATTTAGTGAATGGTAGAAAGTTTATAACTGTTCATGCATACAATGTATGTATGTATGTATGCATGTAATGAAATATAGAAGGACATGACACATACACAGATACATCATACTGACCAGGATATAAACAGAACAATGATCTGATATATATATATATATATATATATATATATATATATATATATATATATATATATAAAATAGCTGTCTAACTATATCAGATGTGACATAGATATATTCAAAATGAGACATGGTCATGTGGCATACGCAAACATGCACATAAATCAAGGTACTACTCAAATATAGTCAGCCCTTGACAAATGGGTTGTGCATCTTTAAAAGTTATGATACATATCAATATGCATAGCATATATGTGTATAACACAAAGAGATAGGTAATACAGACAAGGCCTAGGCAAAACAAAATGCCATGCCAGCATTTATGTGTTAATATATCAGCTACTGGGGGAAATATTGCAAATGTAAGGCTACAATTATTTGAGTATGATGCACACATGGTAGAGTAATCAATGATTTAAAGTGTGTCCTTCCTTGTGAAAGTGCCACGCCATACATGCTGACATAAATAAGTGTATCAAAGTACACATGTAAATGCAGTATACCATTATGTTGTGATATTTAGCTCTGAAGTGATCCTTGTTAAAAAAAAAAAAAAACATTAGCAAGACCATCATGGCACTACAGTAACAAACATTGTACCCAGTTGAATAATTAATGTATATTAATAAGTGACCTATTAACCGATTACTTATCACGTACATGAACTGCAGACTGGCCTGTGACAAATGTCGTCACTCTCCTCACGTAGGCCAATAACTTCATTGTACAGATGTTGACAAAATCAACCATCCACAGTCTAATTCTGTTACTTTTGGACAAAGAGGCACAATGTGGCAAGAACAATCTGAGAACATTGATTGCTTAATATACTTTGTGCTTATAACATCATTATACTGGGCATGGAAGTATAATATAAGAAAGTATATCTAAGACTATAACAACATCAACTACCCAACACAAGAACTCAAAGTATACCTGAGTTGCACCTGCTTTCATATCTAATTGTTTGGTGAACACTGGAACTCTTATGATATTAGCCCATTTTTTCCATCTTACCTTTAAAATCTGTACTATCTAGTCCAAGACCGCCAATTACTGGAGAGCCCACATTCTTCCTTTCAGTAGTCATCGTGGGATTAATGCTTGTATTTTGTTCCTGGTGAGAGAAGGAGCATAAGGACATTATTTCTTTGTGACTGCTGATCACCAGAAACCCTGAAAACTGCTTCATAGGAGACAGCTTGGAATCTATGCTTATATTTTGCTCCTGGTGAGAGAAGGAGCAGAGTGTATTGAGTCTGTACTGTTTCTAGTTTTCCAGTGAGTGTCCGTGTTAGACCTTCCTGATTGATCAGGTTGCTGTTCAAGTCATCTACAAGAAAAGACTGCAAGAAGTCTACAGACCATTGCATCATGTGGGACAAGACTGTGGCTCAGCAAAGAGCCTGTGGTCTGCTTCTAATCTTTGGATTGGTGCTACTGTTTTGCTTCTGGTGAGAGAAGAAGCAAATGGGCATTGTATCCCAGCAGCATAAAGCTGTAGGGAGACCAGTAGCCAATCAAGTGATTCCCCTCTTTTCATTATTCTTGACAAAGCTAATTCTTTATTTTCAGTAAGTGCTGCTTGATTAGGTGTTGTCTAATCAAACTTCTGAGTATATCTCTAAATCATCAGGGTCTACTTATTAGTTTCACCTCAAGTATTTGGTAGTGCCATGTATAGACACAGACACCTTGAGTTGACATTTTTCCTGTAAAAGCATCCTTGAAATTTCACCAATGCCTAGTTGCAAACAGGGCAGCTTATTTGTAGTGACAAACACTGCCCCCAGCAGCATTGCAAACCATATGGTCCTGACATTACTTTATAGGTTCATAAGAGATTACAAGGCTAATGGTACAAGAGTCCTTATAAGCCTAGCTAGTTTTATGCAGATTTTGCCCAATTTTCTATCCATAGAGGAAAGATAACAATGATCAACAGGCAGAGCTTTGACAATTTTTACAGACTGCTTCTGTCCATAAGGGACATGAGTACCACCCTAGGAGTGAATCTGCAATTTCCCATGCACCAGTCCAGATTGCACTTGAAGATGGTCAGGGGAGGGCTCAGCTTCACATGAATAGGAAGCCTATTCCAGAAGAGGGGCAATCTTTGGGACACATCTGTCTCTTCAGCATGATCTATTTATGCCAGCGATCAGGATTAGATCCTTGGAGCGGGCAACTCTCATTGTGAATATGTAACATTTTCACCATGGTTGGGTCAGAGAGTGCCTTGCAAGTCAGGCATAGATCATCCCTCAGTAATCAGTAGGAAACTAAATATAGTCATTGGCTTTTAATTGGTCCATGTATGACATGTTGCTTTTACCCTATATTTTTGTTGAGAAAAGTCTGAAGACCCTCCAACTGTTGCAGGTGCCTGGTGAGGTACATATCAAAAGGTGCATTGTACTCGATTATTGGTCTGATGATTGCCAGGTACAATGGTACTATGAAATCATTAGATATGGATGCCATGTCCTTACTTATAAGCTGAGCCACATAGAAGGATTTCCTCACCACGATAAAGTTCAGATTACTATCTGAGTACCCAGATCTCTCGCTACTAGGTTCACTCTTTGGGGGATGCTATCAACATTGTAATTTGCAAGGGTATTTGATTTCCTAAAGGGCATTATTACACGCTTCTTCACATTTAGTTCTAGGTCATGGCTATGACACCAGTCATTAGTCTGACTTAGTCCTTTCTGTAGGAGATCAGCATTGTTTTGGAAGTAAATGATTGCCCTCAGTTTGAAGTCATCAGCAAACTTGGTCAGCCAAAGGCCAGCTACATTTGCCTTGACATCAGAAAAGTATATCCCAAAGATGAGGTGGCCTAGCACTGAGGCAAGTGGTACTCCACTGGTGAATTGTCTCTTGCTTGATGTAGACTCCTCCACTCTAATAACGTGTCCTAGCCATGACCCATTTGGCTAGCCATATGATCACGTAGAGGTTTATGCCCAATTTTCTGAATTTATCTATAGTACGCAAGTGGGATATTTTGTCAAATGCTTTGGCCAGGTCAAGGTAGGCAGTATGCACTGACATACCCTCATCCATGGCCTTGTTGATCTTCTCAAAGAAATCCATCAGAATGTGCAGGCAGGACCTATCCTTGATGAAGCTGAACTGGATCAGGTCTGGAATATGGAGATTTCCTATGTCATGTTAATCAGATCCATGATTATCCTTTCCATAGCCTTGTATATGATGCTAGTCAGACTTATGGGTAAGTAGTTTCCTGGATCAGTTGATGGTCCCCCCTTGTGCAGAGGGATGCTGTTTCACACTCTAATGGGACAAAGCCTGTCTGAAGACTGTGGTTAAATAGAGATTTTAATGGGTCTGCTAGGTCATGTTTCAAACTACTTGATAGGTATCCTTGGATTCCATCAGGGCCTACTGATGCAGTGTTTCTAGCTTTAGAGACTGCAGTGATAACCTGTTTGTTGTCATAACAGGCAACGGAATGGTAGGGTGCATTTCATGGTGAGTGAACAGAGGTGATAAGAGGGTGAAATCTGAGTTAAATGTATCAGCCAGCAGGTTCGCTATTTCTTCTGGCTGAATATAGGTAGTGCAGTGTACAACCAACTCAGCACATTGTAGTGTTTCACTTAAGATTTCAGAAATAATTAAAAAAATGTTTTGCGTTATCCTTTGGATGGGAGGCTATTCTAGTCTCATATTTAGCTTTTGAAGACTAGACTAGTTTCCTAAGTTGCCTGTTGACTTTTTCTCTGTTGTGCACCCTCACTCTTACTTATAGACAATAATTTCTTCTTTTTATTGTACAGTCTATTTATGCCAGGGGTCCACCAGGGTGACTTGTTTTCCTGGCTAGACCTGGGTTTAGTTCACTCAGGTACTACTGCTTCTATGCAGTAAAGTGGTTGTACAAGGCATTCATGTAGACTTCTGCATAGGCCTCCTTGTTTTTGGGGTTAGAGTGAGTTTTAAAATTACTTATGCTATCACTTAATAGGAGGTAATTTGCCTTGGAAAACTCTTTAGGGTTTTAAGGTTTGGTAGGGGTTCTGTCATTATATTTATTTAAGAGGAGACCGATTTATGATCCAATCTTACCAATGAAGACATTACGCTGGTGGAGGATGCGACATTGCCCAGTAACTATGAGCAATATGTCAAGGATATTTGAGCCCCTAGTGAGAGTTTAGACCAGCTCATCCAGAGCATTTGCATTGACAAAGTCCAGGAATCTTTGAGCCTGCATGTTAGTGGTCGTGTATGTTTCCTAGTTTATGGAAGGGTAGTTAAAATCCCCGATGAGTAGTGTGTTGGGGTGAGTGATTATAGTAACTTCAAGTATGTTGAGTGGTTATGGTTAATGTTTGGAGACCTGCAGCTAGAGATGATATGGTGACAGATTTTGCCAATGGTCAGCTGGACATGGAGTAGCTCAAGTGAGTCATCCTGCTTGACCAATCTTGAGGTATTATTTTTTTTTATCTAAATGGAAACACCTCCTCCTTTTGTTTTTTGTTTTTTTTTCCTTTTCAGAGGGTGGTCTGAATGTGTGATAGGCATTATAGCCTCGCACTGCCAGGGTACTTTCTGCAGCCTTGAACCATGTCTCTGTAACTGCACAGACATCAGCATTCTCCAGGATGATGAGAGCTTCTAGGAAGTGCAGTTTCTTGTTACGACCCTCATTAAAATTGTTTAATTAGTAAAAAGGGTTTATTGCTATATATATGAACTTTTCCACTATCTCCGTTACCAGCCTGCTGGATATGGGCATCTTGAGGCAATGTAGAAATTGCCTCATGTTACTGACAACCAATTAATTCTCCAACAAACAGATATGGTATGTGAGAGGTACATTTACACAATGTCAATGGAGACAAAGCTCTCACATAGAAGCTCCCCTAATGTTAATCACATGGTTAGTAGTACACAAGCTGCACCCATCATTCACAGTTCAAAGTAGACACATAAACCCATTTATGCTAAGGCACTTAAATGCAACCTTCCTAAACCCCAAAGACCTCCTAGATGAAGTACACATAACAAATACCCTTAGTTGCCCAGAATGCACTGTTTCAAAACAAAATCCATATCAGCACTTGCAGCCACATCTCATTGAACCTCTGCTTCTAAGCCTATAAGACAAGCCACAAAACAATCCAAAATTCTGGCCATGGAGACTCCATTATAAGACATACTTTTGCTCCTTTCAACAGGCTGAGTAAGGAGAAAGTCAAGGTCAGTTGCTTATCAAAAGCCATGATCCATCACATTACACACACTCTCAGATCATTGTACCACAAGTACAGCTATAATTCATAATCCAAAAAAGAGCGAAAGGCATCAAACCAAACTAGTAAATAGAAAATAGGTACTAATCCATGATGAAACAATGAAGCCACAGATGAAAATGCGGGTGAGGCACTTTAATGAACACAATAGGCACTGCAAACTTGCACAAATAAAACAACAAGCACATAAACGTATCCACAGTTTGCATTTTCGTTTCCAACACTTTTTCAGATGTGGGATATAAATTAAAATGCTGCCATCCATCCAACATGTCCGGACATATGGACATGTTGGATAGATGGCAGCATCTTAATTGGTACCTGATGGTGACTGCTGTCTGCTGGGACCGTGTCCTCCATGGGAATGTTCAGGACCATGAGCCCATGCTCTGCCATGTCCTGGTGTGGGCAGCACACTCCACTGTATAGTGCTGGATGTGCTACTACTATGGGAGTGTGATTGTGCACAGCCAAGTGGACTATCAGCAGATAGGGTTGCTGACCTACATCCATGAGGCCAACGCTCAAATCCAACCACACATTCCAGCAGAGGCAGTGTGTGCTCCAGGATAGACACTGTCTTAGCCCACCTTCTGTCCATTGCATCAGTGAACTGATCCAGGGTGTCATGATCATGGTGGAGGCAGTCACAAATGTCAGATGGTGCTGCATGCATAACCCTGAGCATACATCTGGAGTTCCTTTCAGAACATGCCTGTTCCTCCAAGATGGCCCAAAACATACGCCGAGTGAACCGTGATGTAACACCTGCAACAGGTGGTGGAAAGACAGCAGGCATCCTATGAGCACCCGTATAAATCTAGCTGTGTGGAACCTCACTGGCTATGGCCAGTGTCTACACTCACTGGACCAATACTTGCAACACTTTCCTGTTCAAT
The DNA here is from genome assembly GCF_019279795.1 of Protopterus annectens. Classification (NCBI taxonomy): domain Eukaryota; kingdom Metazoa; phylum Chordata; order Ceratodontiformes; family Protopteridae; genus Protopterus; species Protopterus annectens. The sequence continues at coordinate 1,450,527,493 of NC_056737.1, forward strand.
GTCCCCAGACTCTGACTGTCCAATATCTGTGTCCTCTGAGACTGGATTTGTGTAGGCATACTGACTGTGTGTGGTGATAATGAGGGCAGAAGAGTGATGTCAACATCTGGGACAGATTCAGGCCCTGAAACCCCCACCTGTGCCTGACTGTGGCCACCATCATCATCAGAATCTGAAAAGACACTGACATCAGGTTGTGTATTGGACAGAGACCAACCCCCATGGTCACCTGTGATAAGTGAGGAAAAAGCAGTACATTAATACCTACACTATTATGCTGTGCAGTACTATGTTGCAATAAATGTACAGCTCTATACACTGTTGGCACTATTACAGACCTGTTGAAACCCCAACCTCATATAGTAGGACAAGAGGATATTACTATTCCCACAAACAGCTGTAGTTACCTGTAAATAAAAGCTCTTTACACAGCAATCTCTTCGGCAAAAATGAGGTACATTGTTGACATTTGTGATGATTCTGCCCAGTTGACACATATGGCAATCTGCAATGTCCTGACAATACAGTTGTATCTATCAGTGTGGTAACACCAACAAGGCATACGTATGACTGTGACATGTGTACACTCATAAAATATATGTGCAGTTGGCAGTCATGCTGACAGTACAGCACTCCAGGCGGTAGGCCTGGGATGACACTTTAGGAATTACATTGCTGTAAACCTACATCTATAACAAAACAGTGTCATGCTTACCTGGAGCAGGACCATGGCTTTGTCCAATACCTGACAGACCAGTGAAAAGTAGAGGGATAGTTAATGTCAGTACTCCACATGTTGCACCACAACAAGGTAATATGTTCTTATAGCCCACAGTTACAGTAGCTACTATGTTAATTATTGCATTGGTCAACATCTGACCATGAGAGTCAAGCTGCAGTTAAACCCTACCCCCCAAAGAACACAGACCTGAGACCCACATAGGAGTACGTACACCTTGACACACTGAATGCTACAGTATTAGAATGGTGATCAAACTAAGCTTACCTAGATGCTCCTCTGCTATGGAAACTATGGCATCCACATCCACAATGTATAGTGTGATGGCCTGAGAGCTGTCGTGTGTGTCTAGGTTCACCAGGAATTCCTCAGTGGCTGAGAGTGGTTGTTCTGATGCAGGCCCTCCACTGGTGATGCCACGATCCCTGGCTACATCTGCTGCTCTTCTGTGTGCAGCATTGATCATGTCTGTTGCATGGTGTCTAACCTGCTCATATGTCCTGCTCTGATTACCTGTATCTTTCATGTCATAGACAAGGTCAGCCCACAGTGATGCCCGCTGTTCCCTGTTTTGCCTTCCCCTGGACAGTAGGAGTTCATGGCGTTGCCGGAGGCCTTCAAATATAATCTCATTTTCTGTATCCATGAAAAGTGCATGGGGTCTTGGGTACATGTGTCCTAAAAGAAAACAGAATGGGAACACGTCAGGATCACATATGTGGAAGTACACTATGTAGAGATATAGCAAGAATGTAATGGTTGGCAGTATCCACTGCTTGATCACATATCATATTCCATAGTGTGTAAATATACTAAGTGTGTGGATACAACTAAGATACTAGTGATAGTCAGTTATTCCTGTGTGTGCCATGGCAGATACTGCTGTATGATCATACACCCATCAGTGGAGTCTATTGTAGTGGGTCCCCTAGGGGAAACCCCTCTGGGAATATGTCAAAACTACAGTGCCAAACAAATAGCAGTGTGCTATTACAACCACTATAAAGGGACAGTGTCAAGACACCAGTGTGCTACATTGAAAAAAAGCATTCCACCCTTGATGTATTGTATGTCCTCTGTAGGTGTAACAAATCTGGATATCAATAACATGTTATTATCACAGCTCTAAGAAAGTCTTAATGCTGTAATCCCTATTCCCTGTAAGTATATTCACACATCTACATCCTGTTGTAAACATAAAGGTTACATACCTGCTGAACTACAAAACTCCTCTTTTGATATGTGGTAATATTTAAGTTTTTGCAAACGTGTGTTCTGTGGGCAGAAAGTCTCATAAAGAATGGGTCCCTATAGCCAGCATGTTTGCCTTTTAACATGCTTCTCATTAGCAGGTGATTTCCAATCTGTGGTTCTGAAATGCTAATTGCAGCCAACTGCACTATCATCAGCCAATGACATGCAACCACTGTACAAGATATAAGGCCTCCATGTAGATTACAACCCCTTTCAGATATGTTGTGCTAGATATTACTGGGGTGAGGATCCTACATCATCGCAGAGGGTAGGTCTGTAGCAGCTACTGTTACATAGAAATGTGTGTGCTACAGGCTGCAGCTGCTACTGCAGGTAATAGGCCTAGGTAGAGAGTGTGAACACTTTGGAGGATAATAAGCTGTAGGAGTAACTGTGGCAGCTTTGTCAGCCTTGTAGTAGAGCCAGAACCAGAGTGAGGGTAACCATTCCACTCCAATTAAGGCATGTGTTTAAGGTAAGTATGTTAGGCAATGGTATCATTGACAGAGTACTAGGCTACATGTTGTTGTGTCCTTGAGCAACATAGGGGACATATATAACATTATGTCCACCATTTGGGTAACTGTCAGGCCATGTGTTAAAGTCTGTTACTCATTTGGAATGTTTATGCTGGCAGTCCTTGTTACAAGCAGGGGCTTCATATGTGTATGTCAGTTGTGCAGCTGTGCTAATCTGCACTGCAAGTTTGAAAGGACTGTGTACTACACTCTGATAGTACCAAAGCTCATTTGCATTACCTGAGTTAAAATCATCTGTCAGTGCATATTAATGCATGACATGACACTTTATGCACTTAGTTTTGCTATAGGGATATGTGAAGTGTGTTCCTATCTGCAGGCCTGTGACTTCCATTATTGACAAGCAGACATTTCATTTGTAATGAGTTGTGTGGATAAAGAGTCCATAATTTAGTACTTAATTGCTGGTTTCACAATAATGCTATTTAAATGCTATGCACAACTGGATTTGAACCCAGGACTGTGTGTGACAAAATGTACTGTTTGCAAGGCATTTCATAGAATGAGCTACTGAGTTACTAAGTCACGGTTACAGCAGGTGTATTTGCAAAATATAAGTTAATACATACAGGCTGTGACATACTTTTTTTTACAGACATCCTTATGTGCATGTTTTTTTATGGATGTATTTCTACACCAAGGTCCCTGTTGTACATGTATTTTGACAGTAATGCCTTTGATGGTGTACTTGTAAATGTTGCTTATAAAAGGGGACATTTATCTGCTATTAGAGACCCCACTTACATCCATTCTTGTGTGTTTGGCTTTCTAGTGGTGTACTCTTGCACCAGAGTCCAAGGTGAACTCCCAATTTTTTAATTACTCTTTAAGCAAGTTTGTGTGATTCAGCATGATGCACAGCTCAGCTGAAACACAATGACTGTAACTTGCAATTACTATGTTTTACTTAACCACCTGTTTTAATTAACAATTTTGTGGAGTGACAGGTAATGCAGTAGCCTACAGGTGTGATGGTCTTGGGTTCAAAATGGGGACAGGTGTTTATTTTGTACATGTTTATCATTTAAAGCACATGTATCATTATAGCTCCATTTATCTGAGCTTAGCGAAGCTGCACAACATGGCGCATGGTGCAGCGTTGCTCTAAAAATATATAAAGAAAAGAAAAATTGGGAGATAAGAAAATGATGAAATGGGGTACACGCAGGGGAAAAAACATAGTGAAAGGCAGGTAGGCATGTTCAGGAAGAGTTTAGGAAAGAACCATAGTTATCCATTTCTTGTACAGCAACAACTGTGCACTTTTGACAGAATTTGTAGATGACTTTGGACTCTAGCCCCCAGACAGAGGGATGAGGACAACACAATTTCACAGTTGGACCAATTATGTGTGTCCAGTGGACACATGCAAAATGGAGAGCTATGTATAGAATGATATTTTTTGGGACAGGTGTCCATTTTTTCCTTTGTAAGGTAAGATTGGAATGTTGGGGAAGGTACATATGTGCATGTGGGGGAAGTAAGTTGTGTAGGTGAGGAAGCTTTTGCAGACAGACAAGACAGACAAAACAGCAGACTGGGTGGTGTGTGACACAAGAGGGGGGTCAACACCTTGGATGGGGAGAGAGTTGTGGAATCTCAGTCCAATGTGCCTCCACAAGGTAGTAGCGTGACTCACACCCCCACCCATTGGACTGTCGGCACTACTCCATCACTGCCCTGAGGGTGGCAGTGGTGGAGGCTGGACTCCAGGGTGAGCCTGCCACACCAGGGTGGCCAGTATGCTCTCCATCTGATGCAGGCATCATCCAAACCCACTGTAGACAATCCTGTGCACCAAACCCGGCAGTTCATCAGGGGTGATAGCTCCCCCTCCACCACTGCTCCCATAGGGGGCACTGCCCCATCCTGTGGGGCGGTACTACCTGACATGATAGGTAGTGTGGAGGCAGCAAAGAGAGGACCCAGGCTAGGTTTCAGATTTGCTAGTATCTGGTGCCATGGCTGGAGGATGCAAGGTAGGTGGACCACAAGGAACTGGCCAACCTTGACACACTGTAGTAAAGTATTTATATCAATAAGTTAAAGTTAGTAATAACCAAACCATTGTTAGTATTATCAGAATGGAACATATATATTAACTCAAATACATATTAAGGTATATTATGTGTAACACAAGATTAAGTAACTTAACAGTATGTTAACAGCAAACAATATGAATTAAACTACAAGGCCATTAAAACAGTTGGTGTAACAAAATATATTAATGTTAAATCATAATAATAAATAACAACAATAAATTCAAGAAAATAAGGGGTGGGGAGAGAGAGAAAAACATACCATTAGTTACCTTGCAGGTAATAATTCAACACGGAGTACAACTATATACTTCCACAGGTGTGCAGTGTCAGTTGTGAGTGCAGTGACTATAATTCTTCTATAGCTGATGTAGCACATGCATACCTCTCAAGCTGTTAGCATGGGACAGTATGGGCCAAGCAGTAAGAAATGCAGGTACACAACTGCACAGAACAGTTTCACATAATGTGGACTTACATTACTACCAATATGTTATGTAAATGGATTTGAAAATATGTAGCATTCCAGGTAATCATTTATGTGGTAATCATGGAACAGACAGATTAGGCAGTTGTAATTACATAACAAAAAATCGTAACAGTTGAGAGGCATGTTTGTTTGCATTAAGTAAACTAGACAGGTGTCATTCTTTAGTTGGCAGGCATGACAGTATAACCCAATAGCTGTGACTGCAGGGGACATCTGAAAATAATGTAATAATTGACTGCAGCAACTTAGAACAGAAATGAATGACTACAGCCATACTGCAAATGTTGACAGATTTATTTAGGAAACCACAATGCTGCTTAACACTTTATTGGTATTGCTGATAATTTTCTGTGAAATCTAGACACACTATCTGCTCATAAAGTGGGCTACCTCAACCATGTACCTTTTGTTCCTGGAGTGGAAGAAAATGAGAGCATTATGTGACTGAAATTGGCCTGAAGACAACCTTGAGCCATGCAATGAGTTGTGCAATACATTATACAGGACATTCAATTTGTATTGTAAAGCTATTACAGTTTTACACTTGACTACAGTGACAGTAGAATACACATGCAATGAATACAGCCATGCTGTTGTATAAATTAAGACAGGTTTATTTAGGAATCCAAAATGCTGCTTAACATCTTATTGGTATTGCTGATAATTCTCTGTGAAAACTACACACACTATCTGCTCATAAAGTGGGCTACCTCAGCAATATACCTTTTGTTCCTGGAGTGGAAGAAAATGAGAGAATTATGTGACTGAAATTGGCCTGGAGGCAACCTTGACCACGCAATGAGTTGATCAATACATTTTCAGGACATTAGTTTTGCATTCTACAGCTATTACAGTTGTACACTTGACTGCAGTGACCTTACCATAGTCATACAGCTCTAGAGCAGTCATGATATGACACCACAATCCTGCTTTACACCTTTTTGTTTACTGTTATTGGTATTGTTTATTGTTTATTGCACTACAGTTGTTATTATTCATTTATTGCACTACAGTTCTAATTGCCCATTTATTGCACTACAGTTTTAATTGTTTATTCTTTATCGAATTACATTTTTTTTATTCTTTATTGCTTATTTCATTACAGTTATCATAATATATCTGTACTTACCACACTCAGCGCAACCTGGCCAGGCACCCGGCATGGGACTGAGTATTTCAAGTCCTCTCAGCTGCAGCTGTTGGGAGAGAAGCACACCATTATACATACCAGTTTTGCACACATTCAGCTTGCATTTTGATAAAACAGTGGAAAAAAATACTTACATATTTATGGGACATGCCCAGCCTTAGCCTGCTGGACCCAGGTGTCCAATGTTCCCCTTGTTCTCCACTTCAGGTCATTATAGTGGTGAAGACACTGCTCACCAGTGTGGGGGATACCAGTAGCACTGGTAAGTTCCCTACACAACTGATCCCAGGCCTCAGCCTTACATTCTGAGCCCTGGCAACCTCCCTGCAACAGCCTAAGTTTATAATTGCATATGAAAAGCCCAACAAAGACCTTGGACACCTGCACACCCCATCTCTGCACCCAAAAGTGCGCACTTTCTCCAACACCACCTGGCATATAAGCAGATAAGCAGACTCCAAACAATGGTGCAGAATTCTTGCCTATTGGCCTTAATATAGGCTGTTTTCCCACCCTTACATATCATCTAGCAATATTCAAAGAAGTGCCAGGGTGTTTAGCATCGTGCAAACCAGCTAAGCATCTCGAAAACACACACAACCATGGTTTTACTGAAGCTTAACAATGCGCAAACAATATTAGCCTTTAACCACATTTAAGCAGTGCTTAGCACTGTGCAGCTCTCCCAAATGTACAAATATTGATTTAATTTAAAAGACATTTTACATTACATTTGACAAATGATATATGTGCTAGGGACTCGAACCCAGGACCTACAAAGCTTTAGATCATCACTCTATCCAATTAGTTACTTGGATAGTATAAAAAGTAGTATACCTTCACATACACTACTTAGCAATTGTGGCAAGCAATACAACCGGCTTAAACAGGCTTCAACATAAGTAGACATACATAATAAATTACATCTGGTTTCTATATTTAGATGTCTGGCAGGTGTGAATTGTCTATGTGCAAGCACAGCTTGGCATTGCTGTGCTCCACACAGTGATGCATAAACAGGCATTAAAACAAAAAAAAAAGAAAAAAAAAACAGATATGATAATTAATTACATCCGGTTTCTATTTTTAGATGTTTAACAGGTGTCACCTCTGTCTGTGTAAGTGCAGCTTGGCATTACTGTGCTCAGAGCTGTGCTGCTTAAGCAGACATTAAAAAAATTTCAAAAATAAAAAAAATAATTTATACATTTAAAACACAAACTATTAATACACAGCAGAGTTCAACAGTAGCACAGAACATTACAGGGACCCTTCCCATGTACATAACATCTAACCAGTCTCTACACTTCTGCATACATGTATTCAATATCCCTGTTACTATGCAGTCCCTTGGCAGTGTGCCATGACTAATATGCATGGGGCACTACCAAGGGTAAACTGTAGCCGTGTACACAGGTACATTCCATGTAGGTTCTACATGGAGCCAACATGGATTTTATTAAATCCTGGGGATTGTTTTTCTTTATTTGTCTGTGTCTATACTTCAATGTTTTGAACTCTGATGTCATTGTGAATCTATATTTAGTATTGTCTTGTTCTTTTATTGTTTATTATTAAATATATTTAAAACTTTCATTGTGGCTGATCTTTGCATATATATTTAAGTTTTGAGAGTACTTGCATATTTATTTGGTGACACTATGTGGGTCATTCCTAATAGCCTTGCTCTTGGTCAAACTACCATTTGTATCAATATTAATTTCAGTCAGCATATTGGTAACCTTCTAAGGGCCTTAAAGTTGCTGGTGAGGGGTTCTGGTGGCAGTGATAACTACCTTACAGTCTGGGGGAAAAGGGGGCATAGCTAGTAGACCTGTGCTAGCCTTTCCCGTGTGTGTGTGTGTGTGTGTGTGTGTGTGTGTGTGTGTGTGTGTGTGTGTGTGTGTGTCTGTTTGTGTGTGTGCGTGAGTGTGTATGGAAATCAAATCTCAAAGAGTGTGTGAATCAGCTACTTGAGCAGGGACACGAAGCACTAGTTGGACAGAGAGAGAGAGTGTTGGAGGACTTGGCTTTGAACCCTGGCTAAGGACCCAACTCTATAGCTGTGCCAGTAGGGAGTCCTATTGGAGATCTGGAGAAAGAGACAGGAACCAGCCGCAAACTGACTGTGTTCCCTTTGTGTTCTTAATGGAACTTGTGCTTTATTGTGCTTGATGCAGAGAGCTGCAACTGGAGATACTGTGTGTGCACCTGTTATCCTCCCAGTGAACATGTCCCATTAGTGCCAGTGGTGAGGATTAAGGCTCCTTGATTACTGGTCCAGAGGTGGTGGGGCATAACATCATTAAAAATAATATTTTTCAGGCAAATATATGAATTAGTCTGGAACAAATTTTTTCAACAAGCCTAACAGCAATCTTATTTCAAATAAAATGTATCACCCCATCTCCTTAATAAATATAGAGATTAAATTTTAAACTACAGTCTTACCTAAATGCTTTAGGTAAATGGATAGCAGAATTATTTCAAGAGTTCATCTGGGACTCAAAAGGAAGGAAATATTGAGAATAATAAAATTATGTTACAATGGACTCTATACCAGAAAAAGAAATATATCACACCTATTTTTGCGTTTGCATTAGATATATGCAAGTCATCCCATCGGGTTTATATTGACTTTCTTTTGGAAGTCCTAAAATTTAATTTTACTTACAAATATGTCAATGATAGAAACATCTTCTATGAATCTACATCCAATTGTTTGCAAGTCAGTGGGAATTTTTCTTATCTGACTGAGATCTTAACTAGGACAAATCACCATTTGTTTGATCTAGTGCCCTACACCTACTGGATACAAGGATTTCACAACTAATGTCACTTTAGGTGCTTAAATGCTTAAGGATTAAATAACTTAAATATAAGGCAGGCTCTGTATCTTAATTTATGCTTGCCAATTAATTATTTAAATGGATGACCTGACACACACACACACACACACACACACACACACACACACACACACACACACACACACACACACACACACACACACATATTTATATATAGCTGTAGATATAGAATAGATACAGATATAGATATAGATATATAGATAGATATAGATATTAAGATAGAGACTCTGTATCTTAATTTAGGCATGTCTATCAAAAATATAAAAGACAACCAGAAAACTTTGTCGACATTCACAGTGAACTTACTGGTGAAATCTTCAGTAATTAAAATGAATGAGTTCTCATGTAGTCTAATTTTATAGCAATTAATTCTCAAGTAAATTACCAGAGTGCTCTCAAACAATCAATAAACTTTTAGTAAATTTTATTTGGAATAATACAACTCACTGAGTTAATATGAACAAATGTGTTGACCCAGAAATCAAAGTGAATTAATGTTACCAAATATCTGGTTATTTTAGAATTATAAAATATTTTGCAACTATTTTAAGACATTATAAGCCCAGTCCATCCAGCTCCCCATTATGAGCACATGCAGTAAGGTCTAAGTTGATGACAGGTTTCTCAATAAAAACTCTTTCTTTCCAAAATAAAAACTCAAAATCTTTTATTTTATTAATTTCCTATTTAAAACTACTTATCTTAGGCATTCACTCTTTATTTAAAAATATATATTTAATGAGTATATTCGTAGGTAACCGCATTGAGACAACCCAAATAACACAATAAATTACGAACCACTTTGTCATAATCAATTCTGCATGGTACTGGATGCGCATTTTTATTATTTTTGTGAAAAAAGAGCAATACAGTTTTTAAAACTGTGGTGTTTTCAAAATGGATCTTAAGAAGTCCTGCATTCTTTTGTTTGAAATTAAGCGGGATTTCCACACTAAACTAATTCCACTTCTTCCATAAAATAAAGATGCATTTGAATTCATTTAATCTTGGATGATGTGTTCAATATTTTTTCTTTTACATTTTAAAAATTCTTTCATAGATTGAGTATTGTTCAAAAATTCATATGCCACACTGTTGACTATTTTTTTCTTAAAGAAATATATAGTTTTCATAACTGTCAATTAATCTTGTAGAGTACTTATAAATTATTGTCTTGTCCAATGTTTATTTATCAGCAATCTGTTGTTTTACAATGTGTCTGTGTCTACATATAAATTAGCTTTAATGGGCAAATTTCCTTTGTCATATTGTTCAATACGAAATGATAACTCAGCTGTAGAGTTACTGAATATATTGTGTTCTTGTAATTCTATCAAAATGCCTGGTCTTATATCTTATTGGCTTTATAATAAAGTCATATTACTTCTAATATCTAAGATTGCAAGTGATAACACTGTTAATAAACTTAAGAGCAAGGTCCCTACAGAATGATATTTTTAATAGGTTTAATATCTTCAGGAGTACATTTTTGTGGCTAAAAATTGATTAAAAAGAGAAGAATGTTCAATTAACTTATGGAAAGTTTGCATCAAGTCATGCCTGGGTTTGTCAAAATTTGACAAATTTCTTCATAAATGAACATATATCCTAAGTTATGAAGCTACCTTACAACATTTGTAATGGATATTAAAACAGAGAGTACTTAATTATCTCACATTTATTAAGGTCTGTCACAGTAGGTATTATGTATGCTTGCACATTTCTTAATCAGTTTGTTGTTATTTGAGATTTACATAGCTGATATTCCTTTTTTGTGTTTCTTACAAGAAATGCATGCCATAGATTGTATACAGTTTCTTTTTATGATAGTCCATGAATTAAGATATACAGGTCTCATGCTCCTACAGTTCTTGATGATAGATGACTTCAAATGTAGATACCTACAGTAAATTGTATACATCTGAAAAAAATTGCAAGCATTATTCTTTATACTTCATATTATATTACTATAGATAATATGGTGATATTGATTCAGCTATAGAATCTTATAACGTATATTTTTGCTGTAATTAATTTCTTAAAATGTGCAGATTGTATGCATCTGTGCTCTCATTTAAAGTGTTCTTTCAGTAATATATGCCAGCAGTATACTTTATAAACTTTAATACTTTATGAAATGGTGAATGTGATTCTATTATGTTTTGCATATAGTCCATGTTGAGATTTCCTTACTATTACAATTTTAAAATGCTGTAATGTATTATATTTAGTGATTATCACAATTACAAGATATACATTTTAAATAATGTAAGATGTGTATCTATTAAAAGGAGTTAAAAATAGGCCTGCTATGTGACTACTTTTGCTCAGTATTCATAAAAGTAAAATATGTACACGTCATATCTATTCATTAGGAGCATTTGAGGTAATTTATTTGATCTCTGATCAAGTGCTGCTGTACCCATCTAAAAATTAAAGCACAAGGCAGTGGGGCCTGATGACGTTTGAACTTGAATGCAACTGATGTCTTAACAAATCATCAATAGAAGGTAAAGTTACTGATAATTGAAAGGTGTGTGTAATTACCATTCGCAAAGGTATGTGCAAGACAAAGGTTGAAAACATCTGACTTAATATGTTATCTACTATAGAGAAAAATCATAGAATTGCTGCTTAAAAAATACTTTTAGTATATCTGAAAACTGGAGCAGTAGCACCTAAAACAGCTTAGACTCAAAGGTAATGCCAACATTTTAAAAATGTATCTAACATGAACATGTGCTTTCACTGCCTAATAAAAAAAAGCCTCAGACTTCATCAGAAACACCATTAAAACACCTTGACATATTTATATACCTTCACCATGTCACATGGTCACATAACCACTCCCCTTCATTAATGAATTAAAATTAAAATTACTAAAGTAGAAACTATGTGATATTGTATAATATTATGTTCTGTAAAACCTCCCTACTAATAAAACAGCATTTTATTGACAACAAATTAAAAAATCATCAAGTGAAAATGAATAAATATGACAATGGTGTTTCTGAAGAAGTCTGAGACTTAAGGCCAACTAAAGCACTCAAAATAAACTGCTTGCTGTGGATATATCGTTTGTGTTGCTTGCTTCCATTGACGTGTACAGTGGTTATGGCTCTATATGCTTCTTGGTTTGTGAGATTATGGAGACAAGTGCTGATAACGATAATGTCTCAGCAGGCTCTTTTCGTGAATTGAACTCATCCATAGGGAGTCTTGCGGCACTTATCCAGGTGCTGTCAGAACGGTTTATGGATTTGGGCAGGAATTTGAGTGCTCCACCTACTACCTTTGGTCAAGGTAACAGCATATTAGGTCGTATCAATGATTCGCTAGACAGTTCCATTCCCCCAGCTCAAGGAAGTTCTAACCCCACCTCTACACTTTCTACGGTGCCTGGTATTGATCGTCAAGAGGCAGGAAGCATCGTTACCAGCAATTTGGAAGTAGGAAGTGGTTTGCTGTCTTTTTCACTCACAGAATGGATGAATGCGGGTTTCCAAAGTGAGTTCAAGGATTTCAAAGCTATCAACAGCAGCAATAATAATATCGGGACTGTGTACGAACAGCTTGTGCACCTCTAAAAGGAAATTATAAAATACAGAAAATTACAAGTTGAGAACAATTAGTTGTGTGAGTGTCTATGAAGGGAGCATGTACCTAAGGGATTGAGGGCATGAAGATTCCCCACAGGTACTGTTCAGGGCTCTGATTTTCACAACAATTTAATTGCTATGTTCAACAGGTATGGTTGTGAGCTAGCTGAGTTATTAATGAAAGACAATGATAGGAAAATGAATGCTCTAAAAAAGACCACTGACAATTGTGATGTTATGTTTAAGAACAATTTGTGTTTTCCTTAAAAAATGGATAAATACAGGGCAATATTTGTTAATGTTGACAAATATGTTGATGAGTTGGTTAATAAAAAAGTAAGAAGTTGGACAGGGATAGAAGGAGTATGAGGCTGGTAAGGCCTATCCCCTACCTAATGGTTATTGTAGAGGACAACAGGTTAATGAAGGGGTTAATGTTAATTATGAAGAGTACGTCAACCAAGAGGTTATGAGAGGCATGGATAATGTTAACCCTGAGGCCCCGGTCCCTTTAGAGGTTCCCCTGAGGAGGTCAGGATGCCTCCAGAATCGACCGAGGCAATTCACTCATAACAGGGAGGTGGAGAACAATGGGAACTACAGGAACTCATTCTCCAACAGGGGTCTTCCCTACAGAGGATGGGGGAGGGGGTTGAACAACAGGTGGTGAATGATTTGAGCATCCAAATATCAGGTCACATCATCAGCAATAGGGATGGTGATTTTAAGATATTTAATCTAAGTGATGTCAATGTGGATATACAATGGACTGAATTATTTCAAAAAAGGGCTAAATTTTGTCCCCACAAGAATGCCTTTGATTGAAACTGTGTTACTGGAGTTAAAAACCTTTGTGAGGAAGTTCAGTCTCAAAGTGTTCTTTGATAATGAATTAAGTTCAATCCAAGACTCAATGTAAAAAAAAACAGTTTGTTCAATCTCCCCTTGTACCCTATGCTACAGGTCTTTGAAAATCTATGTGCTAATGAAATTAGAAAACTTGCGAATTACAGGAAACATGAGTATTTTTCTAATCTTACCAATGAAGAAAATGACCTACTTAAGCAGATTTGTGACAATAAAAGCATTAGAGTGATGAAACCAGACAAGGGAAAAGGTATTGTGTTTATGGAACAAAGGGTTTACACTGAGAAAATATTGACACACTTATTTAGTGAAAGTTATGAAGAAACATCAGTCAATGAGCTCAATATAGCATACAAAAACATTGACATCACTTTGAATGAGTTGTTAATTGATGGCCAAGTCACTATCAGTGAGTTTAACTTTTTACAGCAAAAGTCACCTCGGATACTGACCATATTCAGTATCCCTATAATTCATAAAAATATTGTTGACCCTCCCCTTTGAGACCCATAGTTGATGCCAAGGCATCAAAGACATTTAACTTGGCAAAGTTTGTTGATTTTCATTTAGAAAATGTTTTGGAGAAATACCAGCATGTTCTAAAGGACTCATGGGATTGTCCCAGTAAAATAAAAGATAACTTGTATTGTGAACACTTGATATTTGCCACCATTGATGTTAGAGATGTGTTTACTGTCATCCCCCATGATATAGGCACACTGTGTTTTTATGATTTTTTTATGTTCCAACACCACTTTGGGTCATGGTAGGATTTTAATGTTTAGAACGCTCATGGATTTAAATCTTGACAACAATTTCATCGTGTTTGATAATCAATATTTTAAACAAAAAGTGGGAGTGACAGTGGGGGCAGTGTGTACCCCCTTATTTACCAACATTGTTTTAACACAATGGGAATGTAATGTTGTGTTTAAGAATGATTTATTTAAGTTTTGAAAATGTTATGGTCGATTTTTGGATGATATTCTTATATTTTGGGAAGGTTCACAAGAATGTTTAGACAGTTTTTTTTGACTTTTTGAATGAAAGTACAACCTTCCTGTCTTTTACTATGGAATCTGCCATTGATAAAGTCAATTTTTTGGACTTAGAAATAAAAAAAGGATATTATCAATGAATGTTTTAATTTGACCATTTATAGAAAGTCCACTTTTTCCAACACCCTTTTACATTTTGACAGTTGTCATCCCCTTCACCAGAAAAATTCACTGGTGAAGGGACAGGCTGTGAGGTTAGCAAGGATGGTGAGTGGTTTTAAACAATTTACAGATGAAATTGGGACATTGAAGTCTATGTTGTCAAGAAGGGGGTACCCAGACTCATTCATTGACCGTATATTACAGGAAGTCATTAGAAAAAGAATGGATGGGCACTTTGTCCCTTTATTGGGAATTAACGTTCAAGCCATAGTTATATACAATAAAGAGAGCATTGCCATTAATCAGGACCCTAAAGTAATGGAAAGGGGTTTTAACTGGGCCATGACCTTAACATTTAGCCCTTTGTTTAAAGACATTAAGGAGATTATTAATAACAATTGATGTATTTTAATGGATAATGAGGAACACAAAGAAAAAATGGGACATAAGCCATTGGTGGTGTACAGAAGAAATTCTAACATTAAGAATATTTTAGAGAGGAATACATATAGAGGTATGGGAGGGGGCATGAGAAAATGTGGGCAATGCCCACAATGCTGCCATATTATGGAAACAGATTCTATTCATATTGAGGGGTATGGGGAAGTAAAACCGAGACAAAAGTTTAACTGTTTGACCAAATGTTTAGTGTACATAGCAATCTGTCAACAATGTGCTATGTTCTACATTGGAAAAACTAAAAATGCTTTTAATAAGTGGATATATCAACACATGTATGATATACGTAAAGTGAATCTGAGTAATGCTTTGGCTAGGCATGTGTTTGAATGCAGTGGTCACTTTTTTAGATTTTCTGGTTTGGAACAGATTGTTGATAAAGACATGAGGGGTGAGACAAAAGATATGTTTCTGGAATATAGGGAGTTAGTATGGCAACTCCTGGTTAATGCAATGGCCACCCTAGTCTCAACGAGATCATGTCTATTTCTAGTCTTTTGAAACTAAACTCTAAGTTTCATATGTGACCACCTTTATAGTATTTTTACAATTCAATGTTATTACCAATATAAAATAGCTCACTTTGTATTAATTCACTATCAGTATTTAAGATGGGTTGTTCAGTGTTCAACCTAGGCACATGAATTTTATGTATTAATTTATGGTCATGTGTAAGAGTTTTCTACATCTAATTTTGTACAGTTTTATTTATTAATAAAATATTGCACAAGCTAAGTCTAGTGGTAAATCAACAAAATGTATTTATTTATATATTCATTCATTTATTCATTAACTTATTCAGGTTATTTATTGTCATATTTATTCATTTTCACTTGATGATTTTTTAATTTGTTGTCAATAAAATGCTGTTGTATTAGTAGGGAGGTTTTACAGAACATAATATTATACAATATCACATAATTTCTACTTTAGTAATTTTAATTTTAATTCATTAATGAAGGGGAGTGGTTATGTGACCATGTGACATGGTGAAGGGTATATAAATATGTCAAGGTGTTTTAATGGTGTTTCTGATGAAGTCTGAGGTTTAAGGCCCACAAAAGTGCTTAAAATAAACTGCTTGCTGTGGATATATGCTTTGTGTTGCTTGCTTCCACTGATGTGTACAGTAAATTTGCATAGTATATAATCAGTGGTCGGAACTCAATGACAGATCCAGAGATGTGAAAGTGAACCAGGACATTGTATTAAAAAGGTTAAGTAGATATTTTTAATTTTGTCTTTAGCAAAGCATTTGAAACAGTACTACTTTAAAGATCAATTAATATATTAGGCAGGCTTCAAGACTGCTCAAGTGAGGTGGCATGCATAAAACATTAGCTAGGAAATTAGACATAAAAGTTTATATTAAATAAAATTCACCCAGGTGAAAATTGGTAATAATCTTTGTGATAATACAGAGGTCACTACAATGGACGACTGTTTTAAACATCTTTATAAGCAACCTTTTAAAATGATTGAATGAAAAGTTTACTTTTTTGTTGATGTTATAAAATTAGTCTATTTATCCTTTGTTGACAAGGTTGGTTCCACTAGCTACTGTCTTCTTTTCAGGGAAGACCATAGGTGGTATTTATACTACCATGGAAAAGTTGGTCAAGTCATGAAGGAACATCCCCTGCTATCCCCAATAGGTGCTGTGAGATCTTTTACACCCACCTAAGCTGGCAAATGCTAGAGTTGTGATGGGGAAGAAAGAGGTAACTAGGAACATATTTTCTGGGAGTGTAATGAGTTGGCAGACATTAATGATCCCATGCAGACTACACTAAAAGAGATACTGGGTGAGCAAATTGGTGTAAATATGAGATGTTCTGCAGAATCGGAATTGCCTAGACATAGCAAGGCCTTATTAAGTCTAATTATGGTGCCTGCCAAAAAGTAGCTACTAGACAATAGAAATCAAAATCTAAACCAACTATACTAGAAGTGGTGAATATAGTAACAGCGATAAAATAATTAGAGCTGACATCTTTAGAAAAGGGTAGTAGCAAATTGCATAAGAAAAAATAAGAATTGTGGGAACAATACATACAGGAGAGGAATGAGGTTTAAAAAGGCAGGATTTGAATGTGCTGTGTAATTTCTGACTGACAATGATTGGTTAGATAAACGATGTATAATGTTTGCAACTAAAATTATGTCAGTACAGTCTGTGATGTAAAATACTTGCAGCTGAGTATGTCAATATGATTTGTTTTCATTTATATAAATGTACGATTGTCTATGTCATAAGTGATAACTTAATACAGATGCTTTTGTTAAAAAAAGACTAGGTCAAGCAGATGGGATATCTGTTTAAAGTCTTACCTGAAGGATGGCATTCTCAAGAGTACAGTACCTCCTTATGCTATGCTATGCTACAGTGTCAGCAATTCACCTGTCTGGTGTGGGAATAGAACCCACAGCCTTATGCAGCAAAGGTGAGTGTACTATTTTTTGCATTACTGAAATGGCAATGAAAGAAAGTTAAAAAAGGGAAAAAAGAGCAAGAAATAATAATAATAATAAAGATTATCTGAATGGTCTAAACATGGGAGGTTAATTTCATTCCATCTTTGATTCATTCATTTTCCAGCTACAGTACCTTTTTATGCAACTTACAGTCACAGTGGAACAAGACACTGATTTGGACCTCTGTGGTGCAAGGCAAGAAACTAATCCTAGATAAGCTGCCAGTTGATCATGGGTGTCATTCTCCTACTTTGGACACAACAGAAGAATCTTTGTGGGTTCTGTTCAAGCAGCTTTATTATATACATCACCATAGAAATGTACTGACTTTAACTTAAGCAACTTATATACAAACTAACTACTATGATCATACATGCTCACTCTCTGGCTGCACTCTCAAAATGTCACTGGGAATAGCACGTGCCTGATATTTATATGTGCACACTCACCCTTTGACATGCTTCTTAAAGCTATAGCACATACACTCTGAGCTACATCCTCCCTCTTTGAAAAATAGATCATCCAAGGTTATGAATTTATTTGGCTGCAGATATCACAGGTAGTTCTTTGTCATACTAGGTATATATATATATATATATATATATATATATATTTTTTTTTTTTTTTTTTTTTTTTTTTACAGTTAAGACCATGTTGCTGCATATTTCACACTGGGCCTGGATATTCAACCCTATGATGTGACATAAAACTGGGAATTTGGTTTAGCAACTGGAGAACTCTACAGAATGTTCAACCTTGGAAGTATTTGGAACATCTTAAGGAGTAGAATTAGAGGTTAAAACACACTCTTGAATTGAAACAATGTTTGGTTCACTCTGAGATCTAGAGTCTGAATCATAGGAACAATGCTGCAATAATGATTCTGGTGCATGAAGAAGATGCCTGTGGTTTCTCCTGTACTCCACACCCTCAGATTCTACAAGGTAGGATCTTGGCTTGGCACATATAACTGTAACTTGACCAATCCGGTCAAAACCTTTTGCCATTTGTATTCTCACTGTCTCTTCTTCTCTCAACGGACAAAGAAATCTGCTTGATTTATCATAACTGGACTTCTGTATAGAAAGCTTCTTGAATAATTGAGTCTTGATGGTTTTGTTGTTCTCAGCTTTAGGCCTCAATAAACTGGAACTAATAGGTAACGTCATTCTAGTTTGCCTGGTTAGAAGTCTTTGTGCAGGTGAGCCAAGAATATCATCACAAGGTATGTTTCTGAGATTAAGTAAATTCAAAAAGACATCAGTATTGTCATGCTTTGACCTCTCAAGTAATTGCTTTGCACTCTGCACTGCATGATCAGCTAGCCAATTTGACTATGGATCTTCAGGACTGCTAGTAACATGTACCAAGTCCCATTCTTTTGCAAATGTCTGAAACAACTGACTAGTAAATTGAGTACCATTGTCAGAAATAACTTTGTGTGGACTGCCATGGACTGAGAAATGATGTTTTAACTTGGTAATAACAGTAGTAGATGCTAGGTTAGGTAGTAAGTCGAGCTCAAACCAATTCGAATAAGAGTCTACCAATACTAAGTAGTGTTGTTGACCAAGGTAGTTCAGGAACTTGGCTTAGCTGAAGTGGTCCTCTTTGCAAATGCAGTCTAGCACTATTGTATACTGAACAAGAAGAAAGTACTTTATAAATATCTTTCAGTAATGATGGCTAAAATACTAGTTCTTGCCCTTCTGTTAGTGGATGTGGAACCTGGGTGACCATGATGCAAAATCTGGATATATTCTTGTTGTAAGGAAGCAGGAACAACTATTTTAGGACCTTTGAAAATAATGCCATCTTCCATCAACATTTCATCTCTGTAAAGAAAAATAGGCTTGCACATCAGGTGGTACACTAGATTGCTTTGACTGCCATCAAGCATTTATGTAGTGATTGAGCTTTTGCAAAATTGGATTAGTCTTTGTGTGATCTCTTAACTCATCAAGCCTAGTGGTAGAAAAATTATACACTGCCATCATGTCAAAGTCAAAATCCTCTGCTTCAAGCTGTTCTGTCATATTTCTGAGTGATCTAGATAAGGTATCAGACAGATAGAATAGTTTGTCTTCGGGTAGTCCCTTTTGAAATTGTACTTTTGCAATTTGAGCATCATTCTTTGTAATCTCACTGGAGCTGAATGCATAGGCTTCTTTAGAATAGTGACTAGAGTTTGGTGGTCAGTTTCAATCTGAATAGTTCAACTATAAATATAATCATGAAATTTGGAACATGCAAATACTATTGCCAAAAGTTCTTTCTCAATTTGAGTATACTGCATTTCATTTTGGGTAAGTGTTCTAGATGCATAGGCTACTGGTCTGCCCTCTTGAAGAATAACGGCACCAAGACTAAATTTTGAAGCATCACAGGAAAGAGTGACTGGTTTATTCATATCATAGTATCCTAATGTAGGTGGGGTGGCAGTTTTCTGCTTATGGTCTTCAAATG
This sequence comes from Protopterus annectens, assembly GCF_019279795.1. Taxonomy (NCBI): domain Eukaryota; kingdom Metazoa; phylum Chordata; order Ceratodontiformes; family Protopteridae; genus Protopterus; species Protopterus annectens. The sequence continues at coordinate 1,450,547,600 of NC_056737.1, forward strand.
CCTTCTGGTGCTGTTCTAACCATGACCATGTAACATTTTTGAGTGTCAGGTCTCTTAAAGATGCTGTCAACTTACTGAAGTCTGGTATAAACTTACCTAAGCAGTTGACCATGCCTAGGAAATGCTGTAGAGCTTGAATATTATCTGATTATGACATCTTAAGAATAGTTGCTTGCTTGGTCATGGGTCATGTCTGGTCTCAAGCCAGTACTGGTAAATAAATGACCTGCATATGTAACTACTGGAAGCCTTAATTTGTACTTCAGAGGACTGAGCTTCATGTTTACTTCATGTGTTCTGTCTAGAACTCTCTTTAGGTTTCTGTCATGCTCTGCTTCACTATTGCCTCAAATCAATAAATCATCTACTATTACGGCACAAGGATAACCTAAAAAAATGCTCCATTGCATGCTGAAAGACTTCATTTGCAGACTTTATTCCAAATGGCATCCTTAGGAATCTGTATCTGCCAAATGGGGTACCAAAAGTAGTTAGTAATGAGGATTTGCAATCAAGTATCACTTGCCAAAATGAACTTTTTGCATCCGAGACAGAAAAAACAGTGACATTTGGTATTAGAACTGCAACCTCTTCAACTGTGTGCATTGGATGATGCAGTTTCTTCAATGCCTTGTTCAAATATCTTGGGTTAATACTTATTCTGATTTTGTTTGAACCATTTTTGTGAGTTGCTACTATAGTTGACACCCATTCAATTGGTTCTGTAACTGGACAAATTTCACTTTGCTGTACCATTTTATCCTACTGAGCCTTAACTTTATCTTGCTTAGCTATCAGAACTATTCTTACTGGTCTGACTACTGGAATGACCTCTGGGTATAACTTCATGGTCTATACTAATGGAAGTTTGCCCATCTTGGTATTGAAAACATCAGCATACTCAGAGAAAATGGCTTCAGAAAAATTGGAAGTAGGATATGCACTTAAGTGATGAACTTCTTTGTTAAAATAAAGCAGGTTCATTCTCAGACTGCCTTTGAGACCCATTAATGACTGTACTGGTCTTCGGACTACATAGAATAACAAGTTGTAACAGTTCTTGGCCAAATAACATGAAAGCATCACAGAGCCTTTGGTATGAATTTCTTCACCTCCATAAGCAACAAGTTTTGCACTACTGGCCACACTGAGTTGCTCATTAGTTCAAACTTTAGCAAATGTGTCTGCTGATATTACATCACAATTTTGAACCAATGTTTGCTTTAAGCTCTGTGGATTTACCATTGATCCAGCCTGTACAAAACACTTTGCTTTTTGCCAATAAATTCAATGCATCAACTCTCTCACTAATTACTGATACACCATCTACATAAAATGTTGACTGCTCTAGCTATACTCGATCAACTTGCTTTTTGTGTGACCTTTCTTTACAACTGTGTGGGGTTTACTTAATTTGTAAAACTTTTGAAAATGTTTCCATTTTTTACAGTTGTGACATTGCTGACCAAATGCTGAGCACTTCTCTCTTCTAGACTTATGGTTAGCACCACAACTGTGATAGTTAACAATAAAGTTAGATTTGGGTTTTGCTAATTCACACTTGTACTGCACTGAGTGACGTGCTCCTTTAACTGAATTAGTCTTAGAACTTGCTAGAAAGCTATGTGGTTTCCCTGGTGAGCCAGCAGGGGCTGTTTACTGCCATGTGCTTAGGCCTACTTCTGTTTGCCATGCATTGCATGCTATCTACATTTGCTCTGGAGCCTGCTGAAACTATGCTCTTGTCACTTGCAAGCATATGTGTTTTTCTGTAAATTCATGGATTTGGCAAATCTCAATAGCTTTACTCAACATTAAATCACTGTCACAAAATAAAATATTTCTCACAGCAGCACAATTAATACCACACACATGTCTGTCCTTTATTAACTCATCTTTTAAGTCGCCAAACCTATACATTTTGGCTTTGTTTCTCAGGTCAGTAATATAAGTTGCAAAAGTTTCCCCTGGTTTTTGATCTCTTGTGTAAAACAAATGCCTCTCTAATGTAATATTTGTCTAGGGGTTCTACATTTCTCTGAACTTGTGCTTCAAACACTCAGGGTCTTCCCATGATTCAGCTGTACAACAATACGACAGTTTTCACCTTCTCCCTCATATACTGCATCCACAAATGAATACTCTCTTTCTATGGCCTCTGACCCTGCTAGGTTTAGCAAAATGAATGTGCATCTTTATCTGAATAAGCTGCTTGTATAAAAATATTGTACTCTTGCTCAAATATTCTCCAGTTCTCTGCAATATTCTGATAAAATACAAATGGTAAGGGCTTTCAAAATCCATCTGCTATATTAGCACATACCAGTGCAGGATTTTGCAAATAAGCACGAACACATACACATGCACATATGCCAGAAATTTGTGCCAGTATTTTTAACTTTGCCCAATAGCACAACAAGTCTCTGTATAACTGAACTTAGCAAAATACGTCTCTCAGGCACTGTAATACTCTCAGATTTACTATATTGCAAGAAATCATCTCTTAGTATAAGAAACATAAATCTCTGTGTAACTGAACTTTGTGAAATAAGTCTTTCGGGCACTGTAGTACCTTTGAAACTACTGTATTGCAAAAGTAATTTGTCATAATTTTAAGAAACATTTTAAATAAGTGCACGATGTGAATGAACTGGACAAGAGGAGCTCAGAGTCAATAACATTTCATAGTAATGGCACTTTGCGAATAAACTGTACACAGCACACTGAAATTTCTCCTAAATGGTAGTACCTTGCTAGGCAATTCTTTACAGTGCAAGAAATACTCTGTGATGGCAGCACTTTGTGAATAGACACACCCAGCACAATAAACTTTTCGAAATGGCTATACTTAGACTGTATTTCACAAAATAGTTGCACTTTGCACACAAACAAACTCTTTGGAATACATGCACAGTACTAAGCACACACTGTAAGCACTTTTACACACTTTAAGATACTTAGAACAACTCTAGTTATGCCCTTGATACAATACAAATCCATAGTCATGACAAAACACAGCACTTTGCCAAAAAACATTCAGCCGCCTTGCTTTATTTATGCTTAATGTGCACTTTTTGCTCTTATTATATTTATTTTGCGTGTTTAATCTCTTTTCATGCCCATTGTACCATTCTTGTGCTTGTTTTACTTTAAACATGCCTGTTTTGCCTCAAAAATACTTGTTTTGTCTTTAAACATGCTTGTTTTGCTTTTAAACATTCTCGTTTTGATTTAAACATGCTCATTTTGCTTTACTAGTAATTGTTTTGTCAGATATCTTAGTTTTAAACCTTTGTGCCTCCTGCTTGTTTAATAATGCAGTCTGTGCCCTTGTAATGCTCCGTTTTATCTCTTTTACAGAATAAGCAGTTCCTGCTGATTTTCATTACCTTTGATTCTTTTCTGGCTATTTTTCATGCTCGTTTCTCTTAACTTACCTTCACTGTCATCTCTGCACCTCATGACTCCGAATATTAGTCTCTGCAATCCCAGTTCTGACACCATGTTGCTCTCATACTTTGAAGACAGTAGAAGAGTCTTTGTTGGTTCTGTTCAAGCAGTTTTGTTGTATACAAACACATCATGATAGATGTTTAATGACTTTAACTTGAGTAACTTATGTACAAACTAGCTACTGCAATCATACATGCTCACTATCTGGCTGCACTCTCAAAATGGCACTGGGAATAGCACGTGCCTGATATTTATATGTGCTTTTCACATGCTTCTTAAATCTACAGCACGTATGCACTAATCTACAATGGGTTTCAGTTACATACAGTTATATATACATGTGCAAAAAATGTAACACCCTTTACGTGCGTATATATACACACACAAACACACACACACACACACACACACACACACACACACACACACACACACACACACACACACACACACACACACACACACACACACTCATTCATGGCATGCATTCTTATAGACAGTTTTGAAAGATCAATAATTCATATAAGGCCTGTCTTTGGGATGTAGAAGGAAAGGAGAGCACTCACTTGAACCAAAGCAGGTAAAGGGAGGACATGTACAGTTACAATGAAAACAAAATGAAAAATAATATATGTATCGCATCCAGGAAGGAAAGAGAAAGAAAGAAAGAAAGAAAGAAAAGACATCCCCCATTAAAAGCAGCAGTAGTGACATTACAAGAAAGAGACCCAAGGCTAATTGTACTTGATGGCCTAATTGTAAGCAAAGATTTGAGATAGCAGCTAGGATGTCTGGTAAAAATTTGCTGTGTATCCAAGGAAGTATCATTAGGAGAAAATAAAAAAGGTATTAACTAAGAAAGAAAATCAAGAGTACCATGCACCATTTTGCAGACATTTTCATCATTATCAACTAGACTTGATGGAAATAGATCAGATGGGACTGAGCAACAAAATGGCTTTATGTTTAGAAGAAGCCTTGCAAACAAAGACCACAGGAAGAGGTAATATGTAGATTTAAGAAAGGAAAGATTGTGCAGTGGGTTATGATAGAAACCTTTTAAACACCTTAACAGAATCCACATAGTTCTGGTTGATACCATATTTGAAAAGAGTGGATGTACAAAATAAGCTGATTCAATCTGATAATACTGGTTGGGTAGAGCTGGAGAGACATAATGATATATTATTCCACAGAAAAAGCAGTGGGTGATTACAGGTACCTTCTTGAGGCAGTAGTGCAATCAAGAACAGTAATGGAATGCATGAGTGCAAAGTATAGCCATAAAACTATTTCTCAAGAATAAGGAAGGAGGAGATACTATACAAGAATATTTTACAGCTTATCCACTAAATTAATGGGTACAGCGAGTAGGCCAGCATGTCCTTATCTGTCATAAAATATGCAACTGATTTCTCTTTCAGTTTGTATAAAAAAGAAGGTACTTACAGTCAGAAAGCCAGTATTGTAATGATTTTACTACAGCCAGGCTAAATTTAACTTATTTTAGCTTTCTACAGAATGCATAAAATTCCTTTGTATATTTACCCTGCGGTGGTGCAGCGGTAGTGTTGTCGCCTTACAGAAAGAGGTTCTCCTGTTTGATTCTTGGCTGGAGCACCTTCTGTGTGGAGTCTGCATGTCCTCCCAGCAGTCAAGTAGTGTTTGAAAGGCATGTGTGAATGGGCGTGCCTTTGTTGAAGGTTGGGTGTTGGGCTGGCACCTTGGCACTGTAAAAATCTACTGCCAATCATTAGTGGACTGGAGTTCTGCTGTGGCAACCCGTAACTGGGAAAAGCCAGAAGAAGATTTACCTTGCAAAAACAGTAACTACACCAAATCCCATTTAATGGTATCTTGTACAAGTGTTCCCTTTTAATGATGTGTCTCAGTTATTTAGCTTACAGGAAGGTATGGACACATACACACACACACACACACACACACACACAAACACACATTCACACACACTTATTTTTATGTATGGGTCAATATTTTGCACACACACATGGATATTCACAAACACACATGCAACGCATTAAAATATTTCATGTTCATGATTCCTTTTATAAAAGATGAAGGGAATATTATGCTGTTCTGATTATGGAATATTTTAAATATTTCACTTTACACTGACTCATTTTACAGAAAAATTAAAAGAAACAATTATGCTGTTTGATTAAGCAATGCTTTTTATCTAGTGTTTAATCACTTAAAACTGCATCCTTTTAAAACCAAGTGTATAATTGGTTCTGACAAAAGGTAAGTATGGAACAACTTGTCACTTTCAGCTTTTACTATAGCAAGTGATAATGTGGGCTATGCCATAAATCACAGAAAGTAGAGAAAGTACATATAACATCTCATATCTTAGCTGCACATACATCCCATTAACCATAATCTATTTGTAATTGAAGTTCATTACAAATTCCCGTCAACTTTATTGCTATCATGCTGTATGACATACTGAACCTGGCCTGCATATGAAATAGTCTTTGCTGGGAAATATCCTATTAACACTGACAAGAGCATTTGTCACTTGGATACAGTAATAAAACCCAGAGCTGCTTGAGAAGTAGAGTTCAAAAGAAGAAGAAGCAAAGCTTAAATGGTGCTGCGGAACACACTAGTATAGCAGTTCATCATAATTCATAACCACTCTAACACCTTCACTGTTTTTTTCTTAAACAGTGAATCAGATGGCAACATATATTTTCACTTGCTCTATGCGTTAAAGGCAACACCTGTTGTGATTGTCACAGAATACTTTGGAAACATTTCTGAAGACTGTGTTCTGAGAAAAGAGAGTTACAAATAGGACATTATAATAACTGAAAAAAGAGATCATCTACAGCAATATTGTATAATCCCTCTTGACTGAAGGATATAACTTTTCTGTTATGGTAGTTTTTTAGATGTTTTTGCAAGTAGAATCCTGCTTATATACATTTCAGAGTGTACATTTTTACATATGCATTTTTAAACCTCTATTTCCCACTCAAGTTAGTTTTAAAAGTTAGTTTTAAAAAACTGCATTTTTTATTTCATTATTTTTTTTGTTTGGTTTCTAAGTCTCTTTCATCTCCTTCCAACACTGAATTTAATAATAATAATACATAAACTGTAATGTGGCTACAAAGATTAAAAAAAGAGCAAAATTATCCAATTCCACTACTGTGGCCTGCCTTCTAAACCACTTGCCACAGGTAAAGTATTACAGAGCATTAGGAAATATGTTTAATTAAAAGGGTATTCAGAGATGCTTTTAAATTATTCACAAACATTTTTGAAGTTATAAGGACACTGGACCCAAAAAGGATGGTCTTTTGCAAATAAGATCAGGAAGCAAAAGAACAGGTAAATTATATAGCAACACAACAGAGGCTTGGCCATACATACATGCATAAAACTGAAAGATAATATGCTGACAGCAGATATTTCTTCAGGTGTAATATGAGGCCAGCCTGTAAACGTAGTAATGTTATATAAGACATATACATTGTTCTTTAAACTACAATGAAATCAAGCTGAGAAGTATTTGTGCAAGTACATGAATTGAATAGAACGAAGTGCATTTCTGTATGGGCTCCATGTTATGTCTTCTTGAATACTGGTTGTCTTCAGGTGGGTATTAAAGGTACCAGCAATAAGAGATCAATAATATCTGCTGCTAATGTGTTTGAAGGTCTGGAATTATTTTTAAGATTAGTTCTCTGGACTGTGATTTAGAATATAATCATGTAACATTAAACAGCATTAGGAAAGTGGAATAAAGGATTAAAGTTTATAAATAGGTAGGTGTTACTTCAGAAGGTAGCCATGCAAACCTCCTTTGTAGTTTACAGCTTTGATTCATGCAGAATGAATAGGTTATTATTAGCATATTCCTTGATTATGTAGAATGCCAAGGAAGGATTTAATGGCAAGAACAATTGTGCTTATAAGGGCCATGCAATCATATGGTGACTTCCTTCTTTTATTTGATGTTTTCATTCTCCCTCACAGTGGTCTATCAGTTATATACTGATGCCCCTCCCCGATCGTCTGCTCTGACATTTCTGATATCTGTACAGCATACCTATCATGTATTGAACCATAAAAGTGAGGAAATTCTATGTGTCAGTGTCCAAAACGTGGTTGGAAATAAAGTCAGGTTGGTTTGCAATGGTATCATCCCAAAAGCTACAAAGGACCTTTTTCTTATAGTTGCCTCACTATTTCATCTTATATTAAGTCTTCAGTGATATCAATGCACAATTTATATTGCAGCACTAGTATCCTAGTCTCATTTAAGCACAGTAGTCCTAAAAAGCCCCATTACTCCTCATGGGATAAGTGAACTGGAAAGTAGTATATTCACTTCCCATTCCCCATCAAACTCAATGACCTCTGCAACATGGGGTCAGGTCTTAAGTGATTTCCTGCAAGACTATTTTTAAGAACAATAAGAAGTAGTGACTAGCAAAGAAAACTCTGAACAATGCAAGTCCTATAGCAATTGTCATTGATTTTTGAAAAGAAGCAACAGGTAAGCTAATAAGCAAGTTGTTCTTGACATGTAACTGTAAACCACAAGGTGACTGTCTTACTGTATTTGCAATTATGATATTAGATTCAGTGGTTCATGCAATAACCTTCTAGATTCCCTCTAAAATGACATAGATATTGTAGCCATCATTCACAGCACTAACAGTATGATTAGCAAAGTTTTACAAAGCTGTGTCAGTCCTATATCATAATGTCAAAATCATAATGAACATCATATCAGGTATTATATGACACAATATGGTGGAAGAATTGTGCATGATTAACTTTTTCAAGGAATTCTGGACTGGATCGCATGATGGACACTGGGCAAAAAAGAATTAACTTGCATAACAAATGAGTACCAAAACAAGAGAATCAAAAAGTCAAATATCCTGCATTAATTCTGCTTTATTTTCTCTTATTTTTGCACTCTAGTTTGATCTGAAGACAGCAAGGCGTTTCAGCTACATTTCTACTTTTATTTTATTTTTTTTTTCATTTTGGAACCCAAGTTTGATCTGAACACTTCAAGGTATCTCAGCCACATGAAGAAACACTGATTGTCTGACCCGGGCACATTTCTTTATGACCACAAACCTTCAGAGAATGTGACTTGCACATAAATCAAAAAGTTTAACATCAACATAATGATAAATGCAGAGAGCATTTTTCCAGTCACAATAATGTAACTGAATATTATTCTAGCGCTTGAAAAATGAAATGGTTGTTGATTTAATTAAATAATAAAGAAAAATCAGATACTCAAAGGGAAAAAATGTAATGGGTGATCTTGAAAACAAGGCAAAGAGAAAAGTCATCTTTCAGAATTGTAGTAGTACTAAAAGTCAGAACATAATCCACCATATGAAACATATATTTTCTCATGTAGCAAACCATGGCAAACTGCATTTATATTACACTAATGTTTAAACTGATACACCAGTAGCAACAACTTCCAGTGAAAAAGAAGAAGACGAACTAGTAAGTACTGAGAATTCTTTGCATCATGTGGTACCAAGGCAGATTAATTTATATGATCTGGTCTTGCCAACACATACCTAACAAATGGGGATGTTATTCCTGATGCAGAACAATGGGCATCTCAGTATTACCTACCTGACAGGACAGCAGCAGAATTTGGGTTGCTAGGCTTTACTCCATTTGGAAACCCACTCTCTCCATCACTTTACTTATGGATCAGAGTGATTAATCTTTCTTTTTTTGGGTTCCACTTCAAATACTGGATGTTTCCACCCACACTATAGCATACAAAATGTTAGTCCATATTTGTAAATTAACACCTTGTAGAGTGTATTCAGAGTAATAGAAACCCTGGTTAGTTATATTCCTTTTGCAGAAGATACTCAAAATAGTATAGGTCACTGAGCACCGCATGGACATAGCTGTGATGCATTAAAACATCCAATCAATACTCATATGTAGGTAAGGCCAGTCTTCTGAATGAATAGAAAGTAGTCAAAAAGCTAACTCTATGTCAAGTATTGTTAGCCATGGATCAGAAAAATTTATGAATGACATACTGACACTGTCATTCACAGCAGAGCCTATTGGAAAAAAAGATAATGAATGGTCCTGTACTGTTCCGGGGTCTTCTTCCACACCAACCCTAGGGAGGAGATACTGTAAAAGGTATGAAGGGAGGGGGGAGGAATGGGTGTGCTATCTTGCTGGCTGTAACTTCTTTGCCAATTAGCTCTTTCAGGACTTCTAACTTACAGAACAAAGTTTGAAACAGTGCTGGAACTTGGGGACAGAGCTCATTTTCATGGTGAAAGCCAAAAGAAAAATCAGTAATAAGATTTTGCCTAACTAGGGTGTTAGAGTAGTTTGCTAAAATAGTACCCAACACCTCCACTTTTAGTGGAAATATCAAATGTTTATCTCCGGTGAGAGTCTTGAAAGGAGGGTCACCCTGTACACCCTGAAAGGAGGAACCCTTCCCTGCCCCACTATCTGACTTGAGTCCCAAAAAGACAAATTATGAGGGAGGCAAAGTCTTGTCCAACATGCGACCTTCATTAGACAAACACCTCAGGCTGGGTAACCTTTGCTGCTGTGAGAACATGCATGCATACATTGGCAAGAGGGCCAGACACATAACCATTGTTATAAGCCTAACAAGCTGTAAATCTGTTGCAGTATTCCTCCACACTTGCTGATCCAATGGCTCTGAGATTATTGACCATAACTCCCAGCCACATGTCTACATGCTTCTTTTCCCACCTGAGGAAAGGGTCAACAACTTTAACTTTTTAAATTTTTGGTCAAACCACAACCAAGATAGGTCCCCTCAGAAATGCTGAGCTTTCTTAATGGTACTAAAAGAAGTTAGTAATGGAAGTACCTGGTTAAGCTCTTTCTCTATTATAACAGACATAAAACATATAAAGCTGGAGACCCAGTTATCCCAATTTTGAGCTTGGACTTTACCAAGGTGTTTCTTCTCAGAATTACTAATGTCATCATCATATTCTTGCTCTCTGTAAGCTGAGAAACCAGAAGTCAGTGCACTCTTTCTATGTCTTCTAAATCAAAAATATCTATGTAATCTCCTTTTAGCATCTTATCCTTTAACATAGATAGTATGTCAGATAAGATGGCCAACCCCGGAAGAAGAGTGACAGACAATGTGTCAGTGTTGTTAGTTACATTGCTGCATTAGCTGATTAAAGGGATATGGAAAAAGCCTGGGTAATCTTATGGGGTTCAGGTATGTCAATCTAGACATTTCCCTGGGAACTGAGCCTAGGGTGTCTGGAAGGCTTTTTCAATGAAAAAGTCAAATAACTTAGATCTTTCCCCTTCTGACAGTGCCTGCAGAACACCCTCCAAATGCTCCTACTCTGCATGCCATGAGCCTGTATATTCCCCTAGAGAGAGCAAATCCATGGTGTTACCTGCAGGAGCAGATGGTCTTCCATTATGACTGATGTCACGCTCTGCATTGCCCATCTTCCTGTATCACTTTCACCTTGGTCACTTTTCTACTTGTGATACTTCAGATGAATCAGCCACTGTTTGTTCCAGATAGACTGCCTTGCCCTGTGGTGTCAACAGACTATTTCTGGAATGATAATCTGATGCACAAAACATAAATAAGTACATATATTTTAATGCTTGCAATAGGAAACTGTCTGTATCCACCTGATAATGCACTATGTCACAGGGATCCAGAAACAGAAAAAATAGCTTAATACCTGCTCATGGTGTTGAAATAAACTCATGTTCTGAATACAAGCTCACCAAGAACAATAGTATCTTGTATATGGAAGAGATGACAAGCTAACAGGCAGCTTATCAACTACAGATTTATTAACAAAGAGTGGACACTGCCTGAACATTGACAGACTTGAGACATAGATTGAAGAACAAAGAACAAGAAAGCCATAAAACTACAATTTTATTTCCCAGGTGATAAACATGAGACATAACGTAAAAGCAAGTAAGCCAATAAATGTGCATATACATGTAATTAATTTACTAACATCAATGAAGAAACAAGAACTACACCCTGCCCCCATTATTTTTCTTCATGTTTCAGACCTCCAGTGAATGAGGGACAAACCTCAACAAAATAAAAACAAAATCCAGTAATACACAGGGACATTTGGGTACACCTTGAAAATGTTAGTGGTATTGAAATGACAGCCTAAAATTAAGAATTAATACACCTTTCTGGATTAAAATTATAACCTGAATACCAAAAAAGGCTTAAAATCTGCACTAAAATCCAAACATTAAGATCTAGATTCAGGATCCTTACCATGAAATTGTGAAGTACCACAAACTTAAATGAAGGTAGCTAAACTGCCCTTCAGCTGTTATATATAACTAAATATACACTTTGTTTTTTATTTTAAATTAATCTCTATGAGCAGCAAATCCCAAGAAATGCAATAAAACAAAATATTGCGACAGAACACCCCTAATAATAAAAGTAATGAAACACCAGGCTGCTCAAAGTTACTTGACAGACTAACACAAACGATCAGATTACAGTGAACCTGAACTCAATTCTCTGCCAGCAGGAAAATGACTGAAAGGAACTCAACAACTGTGACCTAATGATGGGAAAGGTGCATGCCACTGAAGAAAATCTGAATGACTGTCGAGTGCACAATCCTAACAGTCACTATAACTACAAAGCAGAAAAAAAATCTGTAATCCAAGTTAGGCAACCCACCTAGCTAAAACCACAAGGACCTGTCACTGTCAGAACTGAAAAGCTAATCAGCCAAATGCTGTCCTCTTTCTGTCTTTTTTATTTTTCCTTTTTTTTTTAAATCAGCAAAACAGCTTGTGGCAACTATCTTAAAAATTAAACATCGAGTGGTATTCATAGTTGTCAGAATGCGCTAGGGTTATTTGCAATGTTTGCTGGTGAGTGCAGATAGCTATAGCTAACGATTCATAGAGGCCATTTATGGTAATGGGCGATGCCTGCCAATGAGTGTGATAAAACTAAATATAATGAGATGTAAATAAAAAAGTATGTAATCAGTGTATGCTAATAAAGTGTTTTTGTGATTCATAGTCCAATAAGCACACTGTACGCACATCTGTTCTTGAAAGCATCGTTGAATGTTTTTTGTCTTCTTTGCAATCCATTAACCATGTACACGCAAACACTTACTTAACCCAAATTGAATTATTTCCCCCAAATGAAACATTCCCCCAACAGTCCCTTCAGTAGTTTGACAAAATATGCATAAGCATTTCAATTACACCAGGAATAAACATTGCCCCCAGCGATCCTTTCAGTAGTTTGTCCAAGTATGTATAAGCACCAAAATGAAACACTCCCCTCATTGATCCTTTCAATAGTTTGCCCATGTATGTGCAAGCACTTCAGTGACACCAAAATTAAACAATCCCTCCAGTAATTTATCCAAATATACTTAAGCACAAAATATCAATAATAACACAAACATTTCTTAAAGTGAAGCCAATAACTTTAGATTTTTCCTTCCAGTCAGCTAATTAATTTCACCCTAACTCCAGTATTCATCTGGTAAATTGATGCTTACTGACTTAAGTTCTGGTCCTTTTTGTATTTTATATGCAAATGAGGCCCGTGCATGATCATCTATATTAATTATAGCCCTACATCAACATGTAATGTACCTTATCCTAATAAAAACTGTCCCACTAATGCTTATGCCTTATGCATTTAAAGCTTTTGGCATAGAGAGGTGTGTTCAACCAAATGCCTCCATATTTCTGCAGTTAGCATGAAAGATCGCAGCTGACCTTGTTTGTATAATAATGTAGTGCTGTTCTTTGCAGATCAACACTATGCAAAATTGAAGGGCAGGACTATGAATACCACCCATAAATCCCCTCTTCAGTAAGTATTTATCTTTTATAACAAAACATTTTACTTTTGAAGTAGAAAGTAAGAGTAAGAAAAATGAAAATACCTATGAAACAAGGCTGTCACACCATCAGCATATGACAGAATAAATACCTTTGTGATGCACAACACCCAACACTAACAATATGTCCAACAACAAATTCTTCCACTAATAAAGTTATGAGCTCCACCATAAGGAACACAGCATGTGTCTACTGTATCAAACCTGTGAACACAAACAGCAGACTAATGTATCTGAGCCAAAAAACTCAAGAAAACAGATTTAGTACCTGTAAGCAGAAAGCTCGCTGGGGGAGACTAGCTTTCCAAAACGCTGCATACAATGCACAAAACCAAAAAAGACTTGACACTCCAGCTGGTTGCCAGTAACTGCTCGGTAACTCTCAGCTGGCACTGATTAATAACAAAACTACAGACACATGCTCAGTCATGGATCTTCATACAAATCTCTCCATGAGAGCAAAGTGAAATTCTTTAGTGCAGCGACCTTCTAGCTTAGGGAGGAGGGGATAAAGATATTTGTGCGGTCAGCATGGGTATTCTCCAAACATCTTTATGCAAATGCCATTTCTGTTTGCTTTGCAAAAGCAAAATTCATAAAGCCAACTTCAACACTCAAGTTACAGCTTCATTTCCAAAGTAACATAGTCATTAGTAAGTTACAAATCAAATACTTCATTTGCTTACAATGTAGTTGAAACATTAAAATACTTAGAAATAAGGATTAGAAAAATGTTGAGCACTGTAAACATGAAAGAGTAAAGGGAATACCTGCAAACTGTATTAATAAAGCTCTACAATGCAGGAAACGTAAAGTGAAAGTTGTCAGCCTTCTGTTTCATTTTTCCAGAACTTTTCATCTGTTTAACCTTAGCAAGGGAAGAGACAGAAAACGTGAAAGACAATTTTCAATAATATACCTTACTTGAGAAAAACATTGTAGCAAGGATAACACTCTGCACACGCAGAGATTTTGTTCAGTGAATTCAGCTGTGATAATCTAATTGAATTTTTCACAGTATGTGAGAACATTTTCTAGAACACACTGAAACAGTAGGCTGCTGTGTTTCAGTGCTATAGAACAAAGTGGATGCTGAGTATTCATTTTCAGCTTATAGCAAAATGTTTGGGTTGACTGCAGGTGAATTTGTAATACAATGTTTTCAATTTACTGAGTATGTTTTTAAAACTGAAAGAATTGCATTAGGTTTATGTTACATAATGTTTAGAAGTAAAAGCTCTGACTTTTCTTGCTGGTTTACATAATGCTGTACAGTTAACTAATATTCTGGAATTATTCTCTTTGTTAGCTTACAAAAGTAAAATTTATCGGACAAGCTTATTATATTCTTATGTGAAGAGTTGCACCCTAGCTGCATACAGGATGTAGAATTCAGAAAGCAGTTGCAATATGTATAACACAGCTAAACTTCAAGGAGCACACATGTTGAATTTAGTTCCTGAAATTCAGTCAATAGTGATATTACTGGGGACATTCAACTGTTGTTATGTGATACAATAATAAGACACAATTCTAGGCACTCGTTGTTCAGAAACAAGCAATAGGAAGCATCAACTCATATTAAAAACTGTCCAAGAAAGTGGAACACTCCTAAGAATTCACCATACCAGAAGCTGAGTGCCATCTCTAAAGAGCAAAAACATCTGCAGACAACTTCCTTGTAGTAATGTTACATGCTTCACTAGTAAAGAAAATTAATGTTATCCAGTCCAGCAGAGCAATAGATGTCACATAATGTAGTCATTCATTTTCGTGATATGAGAAACCAGGCAGTTCTAGACAGGTATAGAGAAGATGAAGAAACTATGAAAGAAGTCTGCCCAGTATGCAGAATGCATGTGACACCCCAACGTGGATGTGGATAGGCCATTACAGAGTGAAGTGTTCAGAGTGGTGTTCAGTCATCTGGTTGATGACTTAGCAAGGTCCATCTGATCAGATCCAGACAACAAAACAGAACTTATTTTCTTAGATATAATTTCCACATATTTGTCAGCTATGGTCTTATTTATTATTAGTAAAGGGCTACAGGGTCTCTCTCTTGCCGAACAGGAGATAGAGGATAAAGTTCCAAAAGAAAATAAAGTTTTGTGTAAATCTATTTTTGATCAACTAGTTATGAATAAATAAGACTCCCATATATGTTTCTTAATCAGTTTTACTATATCAATCGAAAGAATTTGGACATAGGTTCACAGGTAAGTACTAGGCTATCTGTCCTTGCAGGCCATTTTAAGTCTAGCCAGTTTTCCTGTTTGTGCTCAGAATAACTTATCCCATTTGGTTATAGGATCATAGGCAGTAACTAGACTAAGGGACCTGGGGTCCTTACAAGCTTAGCCAAGTTAAACCCTTGCTCCCGATATTGTCCGTTAAAAGCAGGCACTAAAAAATTAGCACCTACTGCCCCTGTCCAAGAGTGTCACAGGTGGAACCCCTGGGGAGAATTTTTGGTTTCCCATCCAGTTGTTGAGTTTGTGCTTAAATAGGGTCAACAAGAGGCTCTGTTTAACATTGGAAGTCTGTTCCAAAGGTGGTTCAACCTCTAAGAGACAAATCTATCCCTCCAGCAGGTTCTGTTGATGTTGCATACTAGCTTAAGGTCCTTTGAGCGAGTGGCCTATGTGCCATTTGACTTGCAAATGTGCAGCATTCCCATTAAAGCAGGGTCACAGGCTGCCTTATATGCCAGGCACAGCTCATCTCTGAGCAGTCTGTATGACACAGAGTAAAGTGGCAGCGATTTTAGTCTATTCACATAAGACAGATGCTGAATGCCCTGAATTTTCTTTGTATGAAACCTTTGTGGTCTTTCCTATTGCTGCAGGCACTTGGAAAGGCACATACCAAAGGGGGCATTGTTTTCTGTTAGTGGCTTGATGAGGGAGAATGAGAGAAAAGTACAGGGTGGTTATAATGTTTTTTTTTTCCTGGAGACAATGCCTTTACTTATGAGATGAGCAATATAAAATCCCCTTCTTACCACTGTGGAGACATGGTGATCAAAGGTAAGATTGCTGTCAACCTATGTGGACAGATCTCTCACCACTGAATGTATGCTTAGGATGTTGTTATTGATGTGGTAGTTTGCAGGAACACTGCCATTGCCAAATGGGATGATCATGCATTTTTTTGCATTTAATTTAAGACCATAATTCTAGCACCAGTCATTAGTCTGTGTAAGTCTCTGTTGCTGGATGCTGACGTTGTTTAGGGACTCAGTGACTGCATCCAGTTTGCCGTCATCAGCAAACTTTGTCAGCCACAGACCTTTAGTTTTTCCCTGGACTTTCAAGAAGTAGATTCCTAACAATAGGGGTCCCAGAACCAAACCCTGTGGGACACCATTAGTTATGGGTCTGCTAGAGGAGGTGGAGTCCCCTATTTTAACTGTATGAATTATATCAGTGAGCTAGTTCTCAACCCGCCTGACAATATATGGGTTGATACCCAACTTGGTGAGTTTATCAATAATGCCTGAGTGGGGGATTGTGTTGCAGGCCTTAATCAAGTTCAGGTAGGCTGTGTGTACAGATTTTGACCTAATGTAGGCCTTTAGTGACTATCTTGAAGAAGTCCACCAAGTTCAACAGTCATGATCACCTTTGACAAAGTCAAACTGGGTGGGGGGGGTCAAATGTTTGGAGAGTTCCTGTATCTTTATTGATAAGGTCCATAATGATTTGCTCCATGGCCTTGCAGATAAGGCTGGTTAAGCTAATGGTTCTACAGTTTCCAGGGTCACTGGATGTACCCCCTTTGTGCAATGGGATGACAGTCACTGTTTTTCATTTCTCTGGGGTGAAGCCAGTGCTTAGGCTGTGATTGAAAAGAGAACCCAATGGTGTTTCTAATTCATGTTTTAACCCATGTAAAACACAGCCTGGGATGTAACCTGTCCTCATAGATGCTGTGTTTCTGGCCTTGGAGAGGGCATTTAAGACCTGGTCCTTAAAGATGCTAGGTGGTGGACAGGTGTTAGGAATGTTTAGGGGTATGTGTAGTGAGGAAAGGGGAATACAATTTTCACTGAATCTGTCAGCCAGCAACTTTGCTATATACACAGGGTCTGTATATGTAGTACCAAGTTCAGCGCAAATTTGGGACTTTCCTTTGAGGTTACAAATGTAACTAAAGAAAGCTTATGGATCTCCTTAGTTTGGAAAGCTAATTTGGATTCATAGTTGGCTTTTGAGGACTTTGCATGGAGTCTTATTTGCCTGTTTAAGTTGAGAAGGGAGTGTTTCCATTTTTGAGGCCTTTCCTTCCTAGTCTTAGCAGTTTCTTTCTCTTGCAGTGTATAGCCTGTTAATGGCAGATGTCCACCACGCAGGTTTTATCTTCCTTGAAGATCTTACTTTGGTCCTGTCAGGTACGGCAAAGTCAATACAATTGCACAGATGTTTGTAAAAAACATTGGTGTATAACCCAGCATGGGTGTCTGTTCCATCTGTGAGGGGAAGGGTTTTGAAGCTATTGTCATGTAAGAGGTTGTAATTGGCCTTGGAAAAATTTTTTACTTTTGTTGCTACTAAGGGTGGTCTGACATTATAGTTACTTCTAACAAGATTGATTTGTAGTAAGATGTCACCAGGGAGGGCAGTAACTGGAGGTGGTGCAATGGTCCCCCATCCCCCATGTTGGTGAGCACCAGATCCAGGATATTTGAGCCCGTAGTGGGGGTATCAACCAATTGATCCAGGGCATTTGAGTTGACAAAATCCAGGAACCTCTGAGCAGGTGAGTTAGAAGACATATCATTTACCCAGTCAATGGAAGGGTAGTTAAAGTCACCCAAAACCAGGGTGTCTGGTTGTATCATGATAGACTCCAGTAGGTCTAAGTAGGCTGAGTGGATGTCACGATTCATGGAGGGTATCCTATAGCTGGCAATGACTTGTATAGGGGTCTTGCCAACAGTCAATTGCACATGAAGTAATTCCAGGGAATCATGCTGTATAACCAATGCTGCCACGGTGGTGCAGCAGTTATCGTTGTCGCCTCACAGTAAGAGGTTCTCCCATTCAATTCTCAGCTGGAGCACCTTCTGTGCAGAGTCTGCATGTCCTCCCCATGGTCAAGTGATGCTAAAGACATGCAGGTAGGTGTGAGCGTGAATGGGCATGCCTTCGTTGAAGGTTGGGCATTGGGCTGGAAACTCGGCACCGTAAAATCCACTGCCAATCATGAGCGGACCAGAGTTCCGCTGTGGCGACCCCTAACCGGGAAAAGCTGAAAGACTTTTTATGCTGTATAACCAATCCAGAAGTGTATTTATTTTTAATGAATATTGATACACCACCTCCTTTGGTTGTCACACCTTCAGTTTGTGGTCTGAATGTGTGGAAGGAAATGTAACCTTAAACCAGGTTTCTGTAACTGCACATATGTCTGCTTCTTCTAAGGTAAGTGCAGCGTCCAGTAAGTGCAGTTTCAAGTTTATACTCCTAGTGCTTAGCAGTATAACCTTGAGGTTCTTTCTTCAGGGTATTTTTATGTCAGGAATTTTGTTCTTGTGACATTACTTAAAAGGCCCTATGGGGGTGACAAGAGCCTTAGCTGGTAACCAAAAACCCAGGGGTGACAGATGAAGCCCATCTCTGGCAAAGCATTGAGATCCATATCATCCTAGGCTGACAGATATTGGCTCCCCTTAGAATTCCACCAGAAACCTAGCCAATTGTTGAAGTCAATTATTTTTTTGTTTGTATTGTGGCATCATCCTGGGTGATGGTAATATGTTGCTTAATGCTAGGGACATACCTGTCTGAGACACATAATCAGAGAGCTCAGTCATGTCTGTCTTCATATAGTCCAGTGAGGTGCATCTGAAGTCGTTCACACCAACATGGACTATGTTGGATTCATAACAGTACATGCTGTTTAAAGACTTGAGTGGGTTTGCGATGTGGCAGATCATGGAACCTGACAGACAGCTGACTGTGACCTTTTCCTTATCCAGCCTGGTGAGAGAGAGAGACATATGTGTGTCTCACAATAGAGTCACCTATGACTAAGATGTTTGGATTTGGGTTATGCCATATGGGCTTCTCTGATGAGACACTGGTGTGTGGGATGATATGTGTACTATGTTCTTCTTGGGATGTATTATGTGCAGTGTGTTTGTGTATGGGAGGTCTTTGGTGTTTAGGTAAGCTACTAGTAAGGACCTCTGCATATATGGGTTTATGTGTTGTTGGTTTGGTTGTGCAGGACATGTGATGTGCATGCTGACAACCTGCTTAGTGTCAGATGTACTGACTGTTGAGCTTTACCCATCCCATGGTTGATAATTGTATACTATCACTAATGAGAATAGCTGTGATTATACCATAAATAATTTGAGGGAACCCATACATGGGATAAAGCATTTAGGAGATGCAGCTGTCCATTAGTAGCACAAGGGCCAGCCCTGGGGTACATTTTTTGTTTCCCATCCATAGAGCTAAGCTGTGCTTGAAAATGGGCAAGGATGAACTTTGTTTTATGTGGATGGGGAATCTGTTCAACAGCAGCAGTATCTTCTGTGAAATATGTCTGTCCCTCAAAACTATTCTGTTGATGTTACAGAAGTGGAAAAAACATCTTCTGCATGTAAACTGGTGATATTGTGTGAATATCACAGGCCTTAGTATCCATGATTTCTAATGCCCTCATTGGAAGTCATACTGAAGCAGATTGAGGAACATATCAGATTCCCAGCTACATCATTCCACTGTGTAGTACTTTGATCTGACAGAATGTCATCACTGTTTAGGGTGTTCAAGTCTCATATATGTGCACACCCACGTACCCCCAGGAACCAAGCAGAAATATATCAAGTCAAGAGATGTCAGATGCTCGGTTATAGTCATTGCCAACAGGCAGATCAGAAATGCCAGTGTTTCTTGCTCTGTGCAGTACATTTAGCCTCTTACCAGACATCTATAATGTACATGGTACAGGTGCCAGATAGAAATTGAAGGTATATGTGGTAGATACTTTAATACATTGAAGTGCAGACACAAATGTGTGGATTAGCTTATGTATATATACTACCCCTACAGATCTCCTTAGTTTAACCTAGAAAACCTTTAATATAATGGAAAACTGGATCTCTAATCTCTAATCAACAGCCGATATTAACCCTAATAAAACAAAGCTATTGCTCTTCTCCCCTACTCGTAAATCCTCTCAACCTTCGTTAACTATAACATCTAACAAAGGGACCATAATCTCTCCAGATATGTATACCAAACTCCTGGGTGTTATAATAGACAACAACCTCAAATATGATATGCATGTAAACCAAATTATTAAAACTGTTAATAAAAAACTTGGCTCCCTATACAAAAACAAACCTTTTCTCACATCTCTAGCTATGACTGCCATTGCCCGTACCCATCTGCTTTCAACTCTACTCTATGCCTCACCAATACTCATTAACTTGAACAAAACTGATCTCAGCAAACTTTCTAGCTGCTACAATCAAATTGCCAGGTTTGCCACAGGAACTCCCTACAGGACACACCATTGTCAAAACCTACACCTCTTAGGTTGGCTAGAACTCCCCAGGTTAATTCAATTTAATCAATTTACTGCAGCATTCAAGGTTATTAACCATCCAGAAAAAATGCCCTCCCTTAAAAACATTATCCATCCCTACAAAAACGCTAGGCCTCTCCGTTCCTCTACAAAACTTTTGGTTCAATTTGTTAAAGCTGACAACCTATCTGGAGAATCTTTATTTGCAAATTCAGTAGGCAAAACCTGGAATACACTCCCATCTGACCTTACTCTAAACCCCTCCCTTAATCAGTTAAAAAAAAATCTAACCCAGTATTTTAAAACTCACTGGTTATGTCCATGCTCTAACCCTGACTAAAGCCTCATCTACTTCCATATTCCTGCAATTTCTTATTCATAGCAACTAACCTCTTACACTAAAAGGTTTGAAAAGAGAAACTGTAATATCTTTGCAGATACTTTGTATATAAGCTGCACCTATAGGTTTGATAAGAGAAACTGCAATATATTTGTATATATTTATATATATAAATTGTATTTTTCATAAGCTTGAAAAGTAAGACTGTAAATTGTATGTTAATACAATATGTTTGTACATATACTGTAACTTGCTTGTCTTTATCTGTTTGTAAGTTTGGAGCTTTTCTCCATGGGCCACCACTGAAAATGAACATGTATCCAGTCAGACTATCCCGGTCAACAAATGTAAAAGAGAGAGATAGACAGATAGATAAATAGATAGATAGATAGATAGATAGATAGATAGATAGATAGATAGAACGATAGATAGATAGACATAAAAAGATCAAAACTGCAAATCTTATAATTTTATTCTCATTCCAAGGTACATTGATCTTGGAATTAGTATATATAATTATCAGGAGTGTGCTGGAACAGCTCTCCATGTTAAAAGGGTACGAGACATACAATCACACTTTTGTTTCATTGATTTTCACTGTTCATTGTTTTGGTGTGTGATCAGTTTTGATGTTTTCTGCTTTTTAATAGCTTCATGTGTATTCAAAGCTTTGTTACATTGAATTCTACTGCTAATTATTTTAGTGTATGATCACAGTTTTGTTATACTGATTTTCACTGTTTGAGGTTTTGGCCTGAGATCACAGTTTTGTCATAGTGATTTATACTTTTTGATGTTATGGTCTGCAGTCAAAGTTTTATTACACTGATTTCTTCTATTTGATGTTTTTGTGTGTGATCACAGTTTTGTGATAAAATTTTGTGGTGCCAGTCTCTGCTGGGTCATACTTCAGCTGTGGACCTTATGTCATTTATAAATACATGCAGAGACCATTGATGGACCAGGTATATGTAACACGACAACCATAAAATACTAATACAAATGGACAATGCAGCAAGGCTTTCAGGAGCTGCCACAGTGTTACCAAATAAATATAAGTACTCTCAAAGGTTAAAATATTATCTAAAAGACCAGCCACTATGAAAAGTTTAAATGTATTTAATAATAATAAAAGGAAATAAAAATGCTAAATATGTATTTACAATAAACACTAGAGTTTTAATCACAGGAAATATTAAAGATAACACAGATGGACTCACAGAGATACAGAAAAACAGTACTTAACTAATCTCACTATATTTTTCTGACTGATCTAAATAATTGCTTTTCCTTGGTTACTTACTAAAGCAAGGCAAGAGGAAGTGGGTGAGTATCCTTCCTTTTTGGTCAGGCATCAAAAACAGACTGTTCTGAGACTTCTGTCTCATCTAGTATTAAAACATCATTTCAGTGCGGGATTACAGAATGACATCCCATACATCTGATCATCTGACTTCTGGTTCCCGTACTACCCCCTTTACTAGAAACTGAACCAGAATCTCATATATATGTGTTACCGTACACACAAATAGAGCTTTGCTAAGATGGGTTATAGCATCTGGAAGCCATAAAACCATTTCAACACTTTCCCCTTCCAGGGTAGCAATTAGTTTACTGCTAAGGACAATACAGCAGGATTCCTATTCCTTGTATTTACAGACATTTTGTCTCTAGTTGCAATCAGAATTGTAAGATACAATCTTTATGGCCTTCCAGGTGATTTAATTTCAGACTATTTTCAAAGTTATCTGGAAGGAGAGTAACCTCTTCTTTTCCAGTATCCTCTTTTACAATGTGTTAATTCCAACAGTTACAATACGCTCTGACATACAGGTGTATTTCTTTTTCTGTCCAGCAGGACCAATTATTGTTACATTTTAAGACAAGCAACTTTATAAATACATTTTCAACACAAGCACCTCTACAAATCAGCTTGATATACAAATGATATATAATTCCTTAC
This sequence comes from Protopterus annectens, assembly GCF_019279795.1. NCBI lineage: Eukaryota > Metazoa > Chordata > Ceratodontiformes > Protopteridae > Protopterus > Protopterus annectens. The sequence continues at coordinate 1,450,570,824 of NC_056737.1, forward strand.
AAAACTCAAGCTAGCTATGCTGGCATATGTTACACTGTCATACTTCTCCAGGCATAGCTGGCAATACCTCACATCATCACAATGTCCATGACAATGACTCCTCACCAAGACAAATAAAAAAGGAGAGCATTATTCAAGGTCTAATTAGTTAATAGCCTGAAGACAGTAATATGTTCTTCTATGTCCTTATACCTAAAATTAGGAAAAAGGATCAATAATGTAGTGTCCTGGTGTAAAGCAGTATCACTCTCACTGTGCTCACTGATATATCTGATTCCCCTGTAGAATACTTCAGTGAAAATTTAGGCCACATAGAGGTGGGCCATATACCTTTCTCCGCTGTGTCAATGAGTTAGAGCAGATTTTAAATGAACTGGTTACTTCTGCCATAAAGCCGTCAGAAGGACTACCTCAGTAAAACTCAGTGGGATATCCAGGCACCTACTTTGTACAGCCAGGGATAACACAGAATATCTGTTTACTCATACTGTAAAGAAATTCCTGCCAAATTGTCCCAGAACACTGGAAATAGGATGTCATGATCATGTCCCGTAAAGGTGGTCCACTTACAAATCACAACAACTATAGACCCATCAACCGAGCATGCATTTTGCAAGGTAATGGAAAGGATTGTCACATGATAACCACCAGAAACATACTCCCATATAACCTGTCTGAATAAATTTTCATCAAAGGTGGATCCTGTATTCTACACATTTTTGAAAATATGACTGATGTTCTGGAAAAGCGACTGCATGTTCATGCAGCATATTTGGATATGGCCATGACCTTTGTTACTAATCCTTATGATGGAATTATAAATAAGCGTAGGGCTTTACAGGTAAATAAAGCTGTAGGTGTAGAGATGCATAACTGGCTCCATGTAAGAATGCAGCATGTTAGTACTGGTGGTGTTCTGTCCTCAAGTTTGCCCAGGAATGAATGGGATGCCCATAACTCTAGCTGGGATTTCAACTATTTTGAATCTTTTTATTTGATTTTTTTTTTTTTTTTTACATTTTAATGTTGATGCCAACATCTGGTTTACCAACTACATGTATGACTGCAGACTTGAAACTATCATTCATAAATGGGGATTAACACTGCTAATAAATGGTTTAAAAAAGAATGACGTGAATTTAGTATGATAAACTGCAGTATACATGCCTTAGAAAAGAATCCTTCACAGGTGTTTTATTCCACTGAAGGTCAACAACTGAGACTGGACAATATTGGAACATATCTGGGTCTAATCATAGGCAGCAGCCAGACCTTTAAGGGATATGTCATTTCCTACTTTATACTTCATACCTCGAGAGTAAAAGTCTTCATTCTTTTCTATGTATCACTAAATTAAACCAGTTATAGAGTACTGTGCCTATGTTTATTCTTCACACTAGTCATTGTATCCAACCAAAAATATCCAGATTTCTAATGAAAAAAATGCACAGGATCCTTTTGGTGTCTTATCATATCCTGAGAAGAGATGCCTGCATCACATTCAGGGAAATAAGCCCCCTGTACTGTTCCAGATGCTGTATCTCGAATATCCCACTCTTTCTCATTAAGGATAAACATCAAAGATACTGTGAAATGAGACAGATTTATATTACAGTGACTTTTTTAAGTATGCAATAAGCTATACCTGTCATTGGGAAGAAATCCACTTTAGGAGATCCAGTTGAGTTTATTTCACTCAAAGATTTCATGATGGAATGCTTGGTAACAAGCTCCTCAGTTCCCACTAGGCCATGAATTTGCTCATTTCAACCTATGAATAATAGAGCTCAGGCTAGCTTGTCTATGACATATATATAATAACTGTGATGTCATAGGCCATTTCCACTTTTGTGCCAGTGTAGAGTCATCTTACCGCATCCTATAGCACCTCATGTTGTGTACAAAACCCCCTGAGTTTGAGCATAGAATTCTGTTTACAAGCCATTGCCTCATTATTAGACTGATCACCTTGTACTGTCAGCATAAAAATATGCAAGCTCAATAAACATGATATCTGCCATGTATGCATATGTGACCATAAACAGCCATCTGCTGTATCCACAGAGCAACATGTCCAAGGCATCTCATTTTTGTGGCTTTCAGAATCCACAGTGTCATGGCTATAAGTGGGGTCATCTGGATAAAACTCCCAATGTGTGTCCTCTGTTTTCTGCTGAGAAACTACCAGAATCACAATAAGTTAATAGTTGTTTAATGCTACAGTCACATCCTAAACAGACATTTCCATGGGCATACTCCAGGCACAGCTATGCTTTGCTGACTTTTTAGTTTTGTGACCTAGTATCTCTGCCACATCATTTGACTCACTACCAGACTTCCTAACATCAAATTCCACACCTTACGCCCAGATATTCTGAATTTGTTGGACTCAGATCTCCAAAACAAATGTCGAGCTGAGCCTTCACCACAGCTAAGTCAGATGGGTACTGGATGGCCTCCTCGGTGGTTCAAACCACAATAAGTTCAATAAGTACTATAGCAGCAGTCATTTCAATGCAATTCACTGCTAACATCTGATCTTGTATATACACTGGCTGTCACAGTATACATAGGTTCACAAGTATCCTGCAGCAGCCAGTGTACCACAAATCTATATGTATACTGCAAAAGTCAGTATATCACAAATCTATATGTACACTGCAACAGCCAGTATATCACAAATCTATATGTATATTGCAACAGCCATTATATCACAAATCTATATGTATACTGCAACAGTCATTATATCACAAATCTATATGTGTACTTCAAAAGCCAGTATATCAAAAATCTATATGTATATTGCACAGCCAGTATATCACAAATCTACTTACCTGAGATGCCAGGAGCAGTAACATTATTTTCCAGGGTGTGTGACTGTCAGGCACAACTATTAAAAAATAGTAAACATGAAGAACACAAAGGCAGTCATAATGAAATCTGCAAAGCAAGTGCAATAAACATCCTTACAAAGATGAGGATGTGCATTTTGGTACCAGATCAAGTGTTGTGATGTCCCTCTTCCCACATTTGTCAGTGATCCATGCAGGGAATACACTACACCCTAAGAAGTAATGCATACATGATACTCATAGTCATACTACCTCTGATATCCCTGGCTACCTAAATGGCTAAATCATGGGCTCATTTTTACTCACTGATGCCACAAGCAGCCTGTGTTGAACTGATTGCAATGCACAGGAAAAGGAAAAGCTGTCTTGTTCATGCAACACACTACACAAGACAACAGGTGACTTACAGAGTCACTGGAAACATACACAGAAACCAAGTGTCCATGCCCCCTCCAAAGATGTGGGCATCATGGTCATCCATAGTTAGTTAATGAGGCAAGAAACACTTTCTATGGGGTCATACGTGTGGGATGGATCTATCCTCCTATCTGCAAGATGGCCATGAGCTTCGACCAAACCATGCTACAAGCCATGTTCAGTATACCCTTCAGAAAATGCCTGCACTTCTTTACATACAGCATAAGCATGGACACCTACCACAATACCATTAGCAAGGGAGGTGCTTGTGTGTGTGTGTGTGTGTGTGTGTGTGTGTGTGTGTGTGTGTGTGTGTGTGTGTGTGTGTGTGTGTGTGTGTGTGTGTGTGTGTTTGTGTATACGCGTGCATATGTGTAACTGCATATGTGTAAGTGTGTGTGTGTGTGCGCATGCGTGTGTGTGTGTGTGTGTGTGTGTGTGTGTGTGTGTGTGTGTGTGTGTGTATGTGTGTGTGTGTGTGTGTGTGTGTGTGTGTGAGTGACTGTGTGTGTGTATATATATATATATATATATATATATATATATATATATATGGATTCACTTCAGAATTTAGAAATTCCAAACCATCGAATTTCATATGACTGAGACCATATGACTGATGTTTCGGAATATTGAAATTCCGAAACAAATGAAAACAAAAAAAAAAATAAAACAATTTAAATGTTTCTGCAGTGGGGCAAGCTCCCCTGCACCACCCACACCCCCACTACTTAAATATTCCAACTCCAAGATCACACTACAACGAGGAAAAGAGAAATCTCCCATTCCATGCTGTATGCCGATCTCTATTCATAATGCCTGGATTCCGAAAGTTCGATCATATGGTCTCGGCCATATGAAATTCGATCTTTTAGGATTTTGGCATGGTTTAACTGATATGTAGCATGGTAGCATGCCAGGCATCAGCTGCAGGCTTCATTCATATACTGATTCAGACATACCAGAGTCAAGCTGGACTCAGTTTAACCAGAAGAAGGGAGGGGGACTGTCCAGACCATGGGGGAAGATCACATGATACTATCAATGGCTCTCGAGACAATAATGTCAGCACTCGCAGTGAACAATCACAACACATTTCTCACAGGCCACGACAATGGTCATCTACAGCAAAGACAACCTCATGTTCTTGGTCAAGGTCATAATCACGAAGCACTGTCAGGTCACTGACAGGAGGATGGATCACCTTCATCTAGTCCACACCATTGCATTGATCCACTTTACAGTCCTCATGGTAGCCCATCCTCCAGACCTGTTGAACCATCTCCAGGCCTAACAATAAGAGATGTGTATGACTCATTTGATATGGAATTAGTGTGACTTAACATTTCTTTGTACATATGTCTTTGTTTCTTTGTATGTATATCTTTGTAATGAAACTAAGTATTAGTGGGAGGGGTTGGTGTGGACGTGTATGCAAAGTTATGCCCTTTACAGCTATTACTTTCACCATATTCTAAAGATGCAGTCTTGTACATTTGTGTTTAAGTGCAACTTTGTTGTGGGGAGGAGGGAAATCTATACACAGATATTAAGTGCATACATACCTTATCACTGTACAAATGAAGAAATATTCTGACCTTATCATATTTTGCATAACAGTAAGAAAGAAATCAGATATTCAGTGCAATCTAATTCTTTACAGATAAATTGAAAATAAAAGTTACATGTTTCACTGCTGACAGTACCAGTGAATATTAAATAAATAATTAAAAAAACAGAGTTATTAAACTTAGCATGTGCAACTGTTAAATTTTATTGATTTGCTGCTTTTCAACACCACAGCACAGGAATCAGTCAGAGAAACAGCTAGTAATAAAAAAAAACTATTTTAAGATGAGACAGTAGGCCATGCACCACACAGCATAGCCCACAGGTGTTACTGCATGCATCAGTTATGCTCTATGTGTTTTTTTTTTTAAGAGACACTAACCTAAATGTCCTGGTCCATAGTTGTGGACTTAACGCCACCTCTTAACCTGTGCAGCCACATGCTGTGTATGAGAGTACTACATGGGGTCCTTTAATACTGCTGCTGGCTGGTCGCCATTTAGTTATTATTTATTTATTTCAGTTTGATAACCAGGGAAGTCCACTGGGCCAGAAGAACCCATTTTCAGTGGAGGCCCGGGGAGAAAAGCTCCATAACTAAGCAAATTACAATATAAAACAGTACAATATAAAAACAAGCAAATCACAAAATAAACACAGTAATATAAACAGTAGTAGATGGTTCATACAATTTAAAGTGAGATAATAAGACAAGATATGGTGTAGTTAACAATGATGCAAAAAGCAGAAGTGGTGGAATTTACAACATATGTAGCAGAAATAGGTAAAATATTCATTAGGCAATGGAAATTCCGAAAGGAGAAAAGAGCTTTAGTAAAAAGTGAACAGTTGCAGGTGATGTGTGGCAAAGGTTGGAGTTCAGAGAGAGAATAATACAGTACAGTAAGTAGGGTAGAAAACAGTCAGGTAGTGGTAGTAGGATTTGTGTGAGAGGAGAAAGAAACTCAGATGGAGGTTATAAGGAATAGTAGGAATAATTGGGGATGAGATTGGGGTTCAAGTAGGGAAGGAGCAGGGACACGTCCATTTAGAGGACAGGTAGGAGTGTAAGATGGATTTAAAGTTAGGGAGTTGTGAGACAGTTCGAAGGTGGGATGGGCGTGAGTTCCAAAGTTTGGATAGGGAGTATGAAAGCAGGAGTTGGCCGAAAGGTCGTAATCGTTTATGTACTTGAAGGATGTTTTGGTTTTGTGATCTTAGTGGATGATTTGGAATATAGGGAGTTAAAGAGGAGGAGAGGGAAGGGCAGCTAGAAGGTGTGAAGATGAGTTTATGGGCGGTAGTTAGCTTTATGAATTTTAGGTAGTTAGGCAGTTCTAGCCAATTTAGGGGTTGAAGAGAGAGGCAGTGATGTGATGAGGTTTTGGACTGTGTGGTGAATTTGCTTATTTTGTTGTAGCAGGCTTCTAATTTGAACTGTAAACCAAGTTGAATGTTGTTGAACAGAGGGGCACCATATAACAGAGAGGGGAGGAAGTAGGAGGAGGCAAGGGCTTTTCTGGTGGGGGGGTGAGGAAATGGTGATGTCAGTATAGGAGACCTAGTTTTTGATGGTTTTTTTTGATGGCAGTATTAATATGGATGTCAAATTTTATGTGTTCATCAATGATGACACCTAGCAACTTAGTATATGAAACAATTTCAATAGGGGTATTATCTTGACTTAGTATAGAAAATGAGGCTTTGTTGAAGGCAGTGGCTCTGGAGGGAGTAAAAATCATTAGCTTAGTTTTGGTAACATTTAGGGCTAGGTGATGGTTTTACATCCAGGTTTCTGTTTTGGTAAAAGCCAATTGTGTTTTTATCTGCAAGTCTGAAAGGGAGTCAGCTGTGCAGATGATTGTGGAATTGTCTGCATACTGAGTTAGAGAGGTATCAGGAACAGAGTGGTGATAGTTGCTGATAAATACATTAAAGAGTAGGGGGCCGAGAACAGATCCTTGGGGGACACCTGTGGGGGTAGGAAGGAAGGTGGAGATAGAAGATTTCCATTTTACAGCTTGGTGTCTATTGAAGAGGTAGCTAGAGAACCAGGCTACAGAGGAGGGGGATAGGTTAAGAGAGGATAGTTGAGATAGGAGAATAGGGTGGGAGATGGTGTCAAAGGCTTTGGATAGATCGAGGAATAGGGTCGATACTAATTTGCCAGAGTCACGGGACTGGTTAATGCATTTCAGGAAGGATAAAAGGGCAGTGATTGTGCTATGGCCAGGACGGAAACCGGTGTTGAGTTGGGGTAAGGAGGTTATTGTGTCAGATGTGTCATCAGTTGTGAGTGGATGTATTTTTCCATGATTTTTGAGAATGGGGAGAGGATGGCGATGGGTCTGAAATTAGTGATGTTGTTTTTGCCACCTTTGTGGAGAGAAATGATGAATGCATATTTCCACAAAGAAGGGACATGGGACTCTTGGATACATTTGTTGATTAGTATAGAAATTGGCAGGGCAATGCTGTTAGCTGCTAGTTTGAGGTATAGAGGTGGTAGGTTGTCTGGGGTAGTCCTACAAGGTTTTAGCTAGAGTAATAATTTCTTTATGATGTTTGTAGGGATGGGGTGGATGTTAAAGGTGGGAAAGTCAGTAATGAAGGAGGGGAGGGGTGCCTGTGGAGGAGAGTTAGGTGGTGGGTGAGCAAAGGAGGTGGTAACTTTAGTTATACAGTTTACAAAGAAGGTGTTGAAAAAGGAGGCAATATCAGGGTCTGTAAGGTTGGGGTTAGGGCAAGGATTAGCTTTGTCTCCAGGGTTAAGGAGAGAGGAGACTGTGTTCAAGAACATTTTTGGGTTGCTGGGATGCTCAGATTAAAGCTTGGTATAGTATGATTTCCAATCTTTGGTTATTGCTTTTTTTATGGTGTTCCGGAGTTGTTTGAATTCTATTAGAATATTAGGTAGTTTAGATTTATGGTATTGTTTCCATTTTTTTGTCTCGTTGGAGCATGGTTTGTTTGGTCTCTTTTGATAACCAGGGACAGATACGTGATTTGACCCTTTTGGTTCTGAGTGGGGCGAGGTTGTTTAGTAAGTTCAAGAAGGTTTCATTAAAATGGGTGATAGCATTATCAAGGGGTAGGGTTCTTAGGAGAGACCAGTCAGTCTGGTCTAGACAGTCCATGAAATGTGTGGGTTGAAATTAGAGCAGTTATTAGTTTGAATGTAGTGATGCTGTTTTATGGGTAGGAGATGGGTGGCGGATGGCGAAGGCAGGCATGTGGTCACTAATAGGGTCTGGAAGGATACCTGAAGAGGAGATGTTATTAGGGTTAGATACTAAAATCCAGTCAAGGATGGTACCAGAGTCTCCGTTTTTGTTTTTGTTAGGCCCAGTGGGAGATTGGATGATCTGGCAGAAATTAAAGAGGTTGATTGCTTGGGAAGGGGGTTGAGAAATGATATTTGCCCAGTTGATATTTACTTCACCAAGAATAAAGGTTTCATTTTTGATATTGAAAGAGAACCAAGAAATAATATCTTTTAGTATTGGGATATTGTTATTGCTGGGGGGATACATATGGCTGCTATGCATATGGATTTATGGTTATTGATCTTTAGGTGGGCTATTGTTATGTCTGATGTGGAGAAATTTGGAATGAGGTTGGTAAAAGGTGTGACTGTGTAAGAGGAGGAGTAGATGATGGCTACACCACCTCCTTTTTTGTTGGGTCTATCATTGCGTATAATTTGATAGCCAGGGGACAGTATTTCTGAGCCTTTTATGTTAGGCTTTAGACAGTTTTCTGAGATGGTTATGATATCAGGGTGATTATGTGAGAGCCAAGCATGGAGACTGGGGATTTTGTTACATACACTTTGTGCATTTAAAGTGGTGAAGTGAATGGAATGAGGAGTGAGGATATGAGTGGGTGTATGGTTAGGTGAGGAGTTGTTGGGGCCAGGGTTGGGATGAATATCACCAGACAGAGAGAGGAAAAGTAGGCATAGTAGCTGATTTATATGTGAAGTAATAGAATGAGGTTTAAGATATAGGTGGAGGATGTGTTTGTTATTTTGTAAGTGGTGGTGATAGGTAGGTGTGGCTAGGGTTGAAAGGAGTTTTAGTTTAAAGAATAAGGTAATGTGGATGGGATAGAGTTCAGGAGGTACTGAGGAGAAAGAAGGTAGGGGGATTGTTGGGGTATGGATATACAGTGTAAGGGTGGGTTATAGGAAGGATGTGGGAGTTGTATTAGGTAATAGAGGGTGGTTAGGAAAGTTAGTAATCCTAGGCATTGAAGGTGTTGGGAAGGGTGTGTCATATTGAAGTTAGAGTGTGTGAGGAGTGTGGTGTGATTAGGGCAAGGTAAGTGATTATTGGGTAGTGGGATTGGTGGGAGGAGTTGGGGATAGATAAAAGTACAGGTATTGGGGGTGGGATTTGGGGGTAGGGTAGGGGAGTGGAGTTGGGCAGAAACCCTCAGCAGAGAGTACGTGGAAAACTATCAGTAAATGCAGGTAAGGCCAGAATACTTTAACATAGATGGCAGTAGTTGGGAGAAAAGAAGGCAGGAAGGGAGGAGGTATTGGCCCAAAGGATTCTTTTATTCAGATAAAAACTGGTGGAAGTCACCAGGTAATTAACAAGGAGTAGGTTCAGGTAAGGTGTCAGAGTAACTCCTTGAAGGGGTTAGTTGCTAGGCTGGAAGGGGGGAAAATGGAATTTTGCTGCCCCTTTGTGGGAATTCCAAGGAGGTACAGAAGATTGTCCATGTGAGCGGAGATAGCCCCAGGGAGTGTGCACGCTATCAGGGCCCTTTAGCAAGTATATACAATGGGTTATACAGTAATATATTTTTGAAAAGAGGAGTATTAAAATAAAACCCCACATGAGCTTACAAGTACATAGAGACACTTTTCTCCTAGGGATGGCTTGGTCTGAAATAAAACTCATAGTGGGACTAGAATTAGGAGCTACAGTGACAGCATGGGTCACTTCACCACCAGAGCAGTGTATAATCATATTATACAGAATACAACAGACAGTAAGCATCCTGCACATAGTAGCTGAGTCATACTGAAGGGTACCTGCAGACGTCGGGCACCTGGAATGATTTTTTCAGGAGGCCAAACACCCTCTTAATCACAATAAAGATTTTGGGACAGCTATATGATATATTATCCTCCACAAGTCTAGATGGATTTCTCACCAGAGCCATAAGTCATGTCTCCAGTGGATATCCAACATCCCCTTACATGGGAGGCATTGACACTTACTTCATTTTCAGTAATTGCTGATTTACAAGGTTGACTTAATAATAATAATGAATCATGCTATGCTTAATTACAGCACTATTTGTCAACAAAAAAAGAGAGTGAGAATGAGGAGGGAAGACAAAATAAGAAAGTATAGACTATTATACATCAACTACATAGTTAAAAAAAAGTTTCCACTTATCAAAAAGATGATCACTGGTCATCCTACCATGCAGGAAGAGGTGACAAAGTGAGCTAGTGTGCCAGATGTGGAAATCATGAACATTGCCATGATGCTGGGCAGAAACTTTGGTGATGCACCTCCGTGCATCACACACTACCTGACAATTGATGGAATAGAAGCTGTTCCTAATGCAGTATTGCTTTCCCTGTGGACCAGGAGGGGCCCTAATTATGACATAGGTGCAATTTTTTGCACTGAGTACCTCGGGGAAATATGCTATCCAATAAAAGGCACACATAGTCCCAGCTTGGTCCTGAGGTGACACTGGGAAATAGATGCACTGATTCACATGTGCAAAGACTACATCCATGAACTCCTTCAGTATCCTCAAGGCAGAAGCCAGTAAGATCCCCAAGATGTCCCCAGACTGTATATGGAAGATCCTTATAGCAAGTATAGTGAGAGCTATGCTATACTTTTGTGTCCACAGAAATAAGAAGTGCACACATTCCTCCAGTGCCCCAAGAGGGGTCAAACATGCCCATAATATCATAATAATGTTCCAGTCTACTCTAAACGTATCAAATATTTCCTGATTATCAAAGTTATAATGAGTAATCCTCTGCCTATATTTCCAAGTTCTTGGTGAGCAGGTGTCACTGGGCCAAAACAAACAACTCTGACCTAGAAATAGCAAAGCTCACTGCAAGCAAAAGCATTTTCACCACCTGAAACTTTGATACTTTTAGTGAATCTTTCCTTTTTATACCACATCTGCAAGAAGTGAGGGAAAGCAGGAAAAAACTTACTATGAATTGGAATTGACATATAATAGCCTTAATTACTGTAGCAGCATTTATATCAGTTCTCATTCCCATCTCATTATCTGCTCCTTTGCATGCCTACACTTGGGGACACCAAGAATTAGTCTAACTGGCCTCTGTGAATCACAGCAAAGCTGCACCTGTCTGTACTCACCCCTAATTCTCTAAAGCATTTGTGCTACTGACTGTGAACACTGTAAGTGTACACTAGGTGTACACTATTCTGAGTGAACAGACAACCCAAGCATAACTCACACCTTCTTCCTCATAATTTTATTTTTCCTACTTATTTTCTTGCAGCTTTTAATATCACAGAGGATTCATAAAGGTTACCACAAATTGTAGACTACATGTACACTTAGCATAATCTTTTTAAGTGACTAGAAAGCACAATAAATGTGGTAGGGATGTTCTTGAATACAAATCATGTAAATTTAGAGTAGGTGTCAATGAATCTGGCCCTTAGTGTAGGTGTTAATGAATCCTAATGATAATATGTAATATAAAGTGATCAATATGACAGTTATGCAGCATCCCCACAAAACAGTAGCCAATCCTGAGAATATCTTCCAAATGCATGCGAAGAAGTCAGAAGCCTGCAATCTGCTATTTTGATCAGCATTGATGAGTAAGTATTACACAACTTAATGATTAGCATTTTAAATGTTCCTAGTGATGCTCTTCATTACTAAGTATTGCCATGTGATAGTAGAAGGCAGGATGTACACTGAAATAAAAGATGCTCAAAAATACTATGCATTGTTACTGTTGGACAGACAGATGCAAGGCATCTGCATTAGGTGAAAATCTATAAGACTTTAGACATAAAGTTATACCATGCTATACATTGTAAACTAGGGTGATTTGATGGTTATATATTACCACTATTATCAATTAGCTCTGGCAGTTCAGCTTTCCATCACATACATTTATTTCTTTATAATATTCCTACTGAACACTACAAACCTCAAATATGAGCCTGAAATAAGGGTGGGGAGCTCTTTGCCTCCCATGTAAGATTTTCTTTTTGTCTGAACCCTATTACATGTATCTATCTTGACTTAAATGACTTTGATGAATTCATCTTTGACTTCATAAATCACATCCTTTTCAATGTGCTATAAAACTTAATGTCCTACATCTTATCCTTGTATAAATGATGCCATTTAGAAATACTGTTTCTTCACACTAAGACTTCCACCATTTGTAGTCTTGATACTGTGGACCAGATGGCTATGCACACATTGTGTACATGGATAGCAATGAGGGCATAGAGTTAGGTATGAAGATTGCAAATGACTACTGTGGTGTAACATGTCATTGTCTGGACACAAAACATGTACTGTTGATAATGGCAGGGAGTCATATGAGTCATCATGCCAAAGTCTGCATACTCATCACAATTTATTTATTCCTTTCAAATAGCCATTGTTGTGAGTGCATATTTTGACATCAAAATCACTGTGATCACTAAGAGGTGCTGAATATAATCTGGGAAAACAGGGGTGGGAATTTTGTTGATATGCAGCTCTTTCACAATTATCTGATATTATCACATTCTGTTTAAATTAAAATATTCACAGAGAAATTGTATTGCCAATATAATTAACAGCTGAATGTTGCAGCCAGTGGATCAGTAAGTAAAGACAAATACTACATATTGGACAAAAAACATGTCTTTCTTCTTTTTATTTTCTATCTTAGGGGTGAATTAGTTACTTTTTTAAAATATAAGAGTATTATCAAATCCAGCTTGGCAATCATCTGAACCCAACACAGATATAGCTCTACATTTTTGAAGTTACAGAATGAATAATTTGTGCAGGAAAATTAAACTGGCAATGGAATTTCTACTAAAATATTTTAAATTAAACACAATGTCACAATAAGAAATAATTGGGAAGGAACTTAAGACCAACAAAATTCCAATACGACAGATTGTGTTCACAATGTCACAATAAGAAATAATGGGAAGGAACTTTAGACCAATAAAATTCCAATACGACAGACTGTGTTCAAAGGGACAAGTGTAATTTCATTGCACATAATGTTTATGCATAAGACATATGACTTTTATATAGTGTACAAATTGCAAACAAAAGTTGACTGGCACCTAAACTTTGCAGTGACTCATACATGTCCCATCAAACCTTAGACAGTATGCAGCTAGTGATAATAATAAATTGTAAATCAGATATACAAGTGATAGAGCTGCAACACAACTTATACCAAGGGTTCTAAATAGTAACAAAAAAAAACTCTTTGCTTGTGGGTAGAAGTACTTGATAAGTCAAACTGAGTGTCAAATGTTTCTGTTGAAATATTGTTCACTGAAAGTAAAGTATTTCAGTGGTGGTTAACATGCATCACAAGCAGCTCATTGCTCCAAAAGAGCTCCCCCAGGATTGAATAAAATCTGTGTAGGCTCCGTGTAGAGCCTACATGGAATGTATCCATGTACACGGCCATGGTTCCCCCTCGGCAGAGTGCCATGCATACTGATGATGGCACACTGATGAGGGAGAGCATAGGAACAGGGTTATTGAATTGGCTTAGGGAAAAGTGTAGAGGCTACCCGTGGTTGTGTATGTCCTGTACTGCTTCCTTCTACAGTTGAAACTCTGTGAATTGGGTCAAATGTGTAATATTTAATTTTAAATATTTTTTTCCATTTTTTTGCATGTTTGCGTCGTGTGGTGCAGAGCATAGTAATGCCAAGCTGTGCTCACATATAGGTACATAGGTTCATAGGTAGGTACTAGGCTATTGGCCCTGGGGCCTATACAAGCCCAGCCAAAAAGGTACCCTGGCTTTTGCCACTCAAGAAAATTATTTTCTTGTGCCACTGTCGAGCAGAGCCACGGAGGTGATCCCCGGGGTGAATTTCCTATTTCCCATCCAATCATCAAGATTTTTCTTGAAGAGTGCTAATGAGGAGCTTTGTTTGATATAGATAGGTAGTTTATTCCAGAGTATGGGAAGTCTCTGGGACAGGAATCTATCCCTCCGGCATGTTCTGTTTATTGTGGTGTCAAGGTTTAGGTCCCTAGAGCGTGTAGCTCGGAGGGATTGGGATTTCTTTAAGTGGAGCATTTCCAACAGCTCTGGGTTTGACATAGCTTTGTATGTTAGGCAGAGATCATCTCTGAGTAGGCGATATGCGATGGAGTAAAGGTGGAGTTTTTTGAGACGGTCAGTGTAGGGCATCTGTTTGAGGCTGGTAATCCTCTTTGTGAGGTATTTCTGCAGCCTTTCCAGTTGTTGGAGATGTCTTGTGAGGTACATACCAAAAGGGGTGTTGTACTCTATAATGGGTCTAATGAGTGATGAGTAGAGGGGAACAATTACCTCTTTTTTTCTGGATGAGAAACCTTTTGTGATGAGGTGTCCCACATAGAAGGATTTCCTGACTACTGTGGCAATGTGATTATCAAAGGAGAGACTATTGTCCACCTGTGTCCCAAGGTCTCTTATCATACTTTCTGTGTTGAGTATACTACCACCTATGTTGTAGTTCATGGGTACAGAATTTTTACCAAAGGGGATGACAATGCACTTTTTGGCATTGAGTTTGAGGCCATGGCTTTGACACCAGACATCTGTCTCAGTGAGGCCCTTTTGTAGGATGTCCACATCGTTAGGAGTTTCGATTATGGCTCCTAGTTTGCAGTCATCTGCGAACTTCGTTAGCCAAAGACCTTCTGTGTTAGCCTGTACTTAAAAGAAGTAGATACCAAACAGGAGAGGACCCAGGACTGAACCCCGTGGTACTCCACTTGTCACTGGTCTGAAGTCGGATTTGGAGTCTGCTACTTTCACAGTGTGGGTTCTGTCAGTGAGCCATTTGACAACCCATCTTGTGACATAGGGATTTATACCTAGTTTAGTGAGTTTATCTATAATTCCAGAGTGGGGGATGGTGTCAAAAGCCTTGGCAAGATCTAGATAGGCTGTGTGAACACCTTACCCTTGTCTACGGCTTTGGTGATTGCTTCAAAGAAGTCTATCAGGTTTAGGAGACATGATCAGCCTTTTATAAACCCAAATGGGTGGGATCCAGAGTTTGGAGATTACCAATGTCTTTGTTTATAAGTTCCATGATGATACATTCCATGGCCTTGCAGAACAGGCTCGTCAGGCTAATGGTTTGTAGTTCCCATGGGCCGTGGTGGCTCCCCCCTTGCGGAGTGGGATAACCATTGCTGTGCGCCATTCAGCAGGCATAAAGCCTGAGGTGAAGCTATGATTGAACATGGTACTTAGGTGGGGTGCCAGTTTGTTCTGTAGTTCATGTAGAACACAGCCTGGGATGTTGTCTGGTCCCAAGGATGCTGTGTTCTTGGTTTTGGAGAGTGTGGTCTTTACCTGTGCAGCCATGATTACAGGAACTTTGCATTCTTCCAGTATAGAGATGGGCTCTTTAGGGGGTGAGAGGGGGGTAAAGTTAGCACTGAACCTATCTGCCAGGATGTTGGCAATATCATTTGGGTATGTATATTTAGTGAAATTGTGCTGTAACTCAGAGCAGATCTGAGTGTTGCCATTCAGATTCTTGACATAGCTATAGACTGCTTTGTGGTTGTCTTTAGAATCAGTGGCAATTTTGTTTTCATAACTAGCTTTGGAGGATTTTATCAGGGATCGCAGCTTCTTACTGAGGCTGACCAGGGAGCTCCTCCACTTGTGGGATTTTACTCTCTTTTGCAAGAGTTTCTTCCTTCTGTTGTACAGTTTGTTTATGGCAGGGGACCACCAGATTGGCTTCCTTTTTTTGGAGGATAGCGTCTTGGTTCTGTTTGAGATAGCACAATCCATGCACTCATGTAAGTGCTTATAAAGTGCAATTGTGTAGGATTCAGTAGTCGTAACTGTATTGTCCATCCGCATGGGTATCATGAAGTTCACCACTTCTGTCTTAAGAAGCATGAAGTTGGCTTTGGAGACATTTTTTATTATGGTTTCCTTAATGGAGGGTGGAGGCAGGATGTGGATATCTAGGGTAATTAGCTTATGGTCGGATCGGACCAATGAGGCATTGACTTCAGGTGTGGAACACCGGTCACTCATATTGGTAATGACTAGATCTAGGATATTGTTGCCCCTGGTGGGGGTGTGGATAAGTTGATCCAGGGCATTGGAGTTTATGAATTCCAGAAAGCATTGAGCAAAGTAGTTGGTACACGAGTAGTTTTCCCAGTTAATGGTGAGGTAGTTGAGATCGCCCATAATTAGGGTGTTTGGTTGAACCCTAATATTTTCTAGTACATCAAGAAAAGAGGAGTGGGAATCCTGGGGCATGGTGGGTGATCTGTAGCAAGCTACAGTTTGGATTGCAGTTTTGCCCAGAGTTAGTTGCACTTGGATAACCTCTGCTGCATTATGCTGGGCAACTAGCCTGGAGGTGTGGATATCCTTAATTAATATGGATACACCTCTGCCTTTGGTATTTTGGTCCAGGTTACATGGCCAAAAAGTGTGGTATGAGTTATAGCCTGGTAGTGCAGGGGTGCTCTCTGGAGCCTTGAACCAGGTATCAGTCACTGCACAGATATCGATGTTCTCCATTTTAAGGAGTGCCTTGAGTGAGTGCATTTTGAGATTTAGACTTCTGGCATTGAGTAGCATCACCCTCAGTTTTTGCTTGCCTGTTCCTGTTATGGTGGTGAATTTATCATTTGAACATTGCCTAAAAAAGGCACTACAGCAGCGGCAAGAACCTTAGCCAGTATCCAGAATCCCAGGGGTGACAGGTGCAGGCCATCTCTGGCAAAGCATTGTGGTCTGTCAACCATGTCATCCCAGGCATACAGATACTGGATCCCTTTAGAATGGCACCAGAAGCTTAGCCAATTGTTGAAGTCAATCATTTTATCCTTGTACTGCAGCTTCATTCTGGGTGATGGCAGAATGCTACTCAGGGCTAGGGTCATACCTGCATGGGCTGCAAGATCGGAGAGCTCTTCCATGTCTCTTTTCATGTAGTCCAGGGAGGTATGTCTCAGGTTGTTCACACCAACATGGACAATGGCAGAGTCATATTTGTACTTGTGGAGTCATCTGAGTGCGTGGGTTATATGGCTGATCCTGGCACCCGACAGGCAGCTGACAGTAACCTTCTCCTTGTTTAGCCTGGTGAGTGGGACATCAGTGTGCCTGACTATAGAGTCGCCTATGACTAGTGTGTTGGGTATGTTTTTTGCCTTATTGGCTGTGGTTGAGTGGCATACTGAGTCTGCGGGTTATGTGTCATTTGGGTTGTGTTGCGGGGTGGAGGCTGCTTGCATTTCTGCTTTGGAGGTCTCTGTTGCTTGAGCAGATTATTACTGAGAGCCTCCACGAATGTTTTTGTATTTCTATGTGTGGATTTTGGTGGTGTAGATTTAGTGAGACTATGTGATGAGTGTAGTGTGGTGCAAGTGTTTACCTTCTCCTCTTGACTGTCAAGTTCAGTCTTGATTGGAGAGAACTTTACCTCCAGTTTGGCTAGATAAGTGCATCTCTCACAGGTTGTAGTGTTGGGTGGTAGGAGGAGAGGGTTGTCTGTGTACATGAGGCAATTTCTACATTGCCCCAAGATGCCCAGATTCATCAGATAGACAGGAGAGAACACTGGGATCTGACCCTTGGACATGCCTGAATAAAAAAACTAATTTCCTCTAGATAAGTGAGGAAAGTGAGTACAAGAGCTGTTTTTCTCTAAGCAAGTGAGGAAAGTAAGTACCAAAACGGTTTTCCTCTAGGTAATAAGGATGGTTGAGTGCTGTAGTAATTAGTAGGTTATTTAGTGCTTACAAGTTCTGAACAAGTGCTGATCACGAATAAGCAAATTCAAGTGCTAAAAGTAAGAATTTGTATCTGGACTAAACTAGTTACAGGAAAGGAAACAAGTGCAAATGTGGGCTTTTAAATCAGAAAGTTGAGAGAGATGGAAAAACTGGCCAAACGGCCAGTAACTACAATTTCTGGGCCAGAACCACTCCTTATGTGGTAGATAGGTTACCTAGTGCTTACCACTCTCACTGATAATCTAGAAGGCTTCCCTCCAACACAGAAAGCTTGGGGGGGGGGGGGCTCAGAAGCTTACATACAGTCCTGGATACAGCAAATCTTAATCTAGACTACACTAGTTACAGGAAAGGTATTTATTTATTTTTTTTATATATATACAGAAAAGTAGCTAAAACAGCAGTCAAAACAATTCAAATACAGTGAAAGCTAGCACACTTGAGTATGTAGCAATGTTAGACCAAACAGTTTAAAAAATGCAATTAAATTAAAAATGACTAAAAACAATGCAGAAGGAGTCTATTAGGTAGAATGAGGTAAAGAGATGGGACTGGGGGGAGTGTCTCAGATCAAATCTACAGTGGGGGCGGGCAACTGCCAAAACCTCCAAATTTAAACAACAACACAGGAATAGGGAGGGTGGGTATGGGAAAACCAACACCTTCTGCAGAGATCTGAAAAACTATACAGTGAAGCAAAAATAACAGTGCACAACTCTGAAGTCAGCCAGCAATGATATAAAATTAGTCAAACAACAATTACCAGTACACAACTCTGAAGTGCCAGAAAAATATACTCAGCTCTGTATATCTCCAGATAGTTTGAAGAGCACTCTTTCAGGACACAGGAAGGCTCCAATGATGATATGCAGACTTTTTTACTAAGGGGGGTCTAATTTTATCAAGCAATCCTTGAGATGGTCAGATAACACACAGGATGCAAAACCAGTTATACCAACTTAAGACACAGAGAAATCGGGGGAGGGGGAAAAAACACCTTTAGCAGAGATCTAAAAAACTATACAGTGAAGCAAAAATAACAGTGCACAACTCTGAAGTCAGCCAGCAATGATATAAAATTAGTCAAACAACAAGTACCAGTACACAACTCTGAAGTGCCAGAAAAAATATACTCAGCTCTGTATATCTCCAGATAGTTTGAAGAGCACTGCTGACACCTGCCAGACATCTAAAGATAGAAACTGGATGACATTAATTATCATAATTAGGTATTTTTGCAATTTTAAATATTTTTTCTGTGTTTTTTTAATTGCTGTTTGAGCGGTGTGGTGTGGAGTGCAGCAGAGCCAAGCAGCACTCATACATACATAGCTGACAGTTGCTAGACA
Source organism: Protopterus annectens (assembly GCF_019279795.1). Taxonomy (NCBI): domain Eukaryota; kingdom Metazoa; phylum Chordata; order Ceratodontiformes; family Protopteridae; genus Protopterus; species Protopterus annectens. Next base: position 1,450,590,016 of record NC_056737.1, read on the forward strand.
TCTAAAAATAGAAACTGGATGTAATTAATTAGTTATGTCTGGGTTTTTTAAGTGTGTTTGCTCGGCATGTCATAGTGCTTAGCAATGCTAACAGATAGCCCAGTAGTATATTTGAAGGTATACTAATTTTCATACTATCCAAGTACCTCAATGGGTAGAGATACACCCTAATGTTTAGTAGGTCATGGGTTCGAGTCCTTAGCAATGTTAAGATGACTTTAAATTCATTTATTATATATGTTTAATTTTAAAGACAAATTTGTGAAACATGGCACCGCTATACTGAGCTGAGCACTGTTTAAACATGCTAATGGGTACTTTTGTTTTGGCAGTGCTAGGCTGAGCTAAACCCCCAGTTGTGTGAGTTTTTGAAATACTTAGCTGCACTTAGCTGGTTTGCACGCTGCTAAGCAACCTGGTACTTTTTTGAATGTTGCTCAGTGATGTGTAAGGGCAGGAAAATAGCCTATATTAAGCACAATATGTGGGAATTATGCATCATTCCTTACAGTCTTATCTACTATAGATATGGCAGGCGGTGCAAGTGAAGGTGCACACTTTTGGGCACAGAGATGGGCTCCTGGTTAAAAATCATGAGCCCAGTGTGCTAAAGGGTGGTTTCCAGTGCTTGGAGTGTAAGGCCTGTGATCTGTTGGCCAGGGACCTCAACCAGTGTTACTGTTATCCTGCACACAGGTGAGCAGTTTTGTCACCTTTATGACTACCTGAAGAGAAGAAAGAGGGGAAGCTTGGATACCTGGGTCCAATAAGCTAAAGCAGGGAATGTTCTACAAATAAGTAAGTAATATTTCCTCTGTTTTACCAATATTCAAGCTGAATATCTACAAAATTGGTATGCGTAATGGTGTGCTTCTCTCCCAACAGCTGCAGCTGACAGGTCTTACAATGTCAAGTCCCATGCTGAGCGCCTGACCAGGTTGCGCCATGAGTGTGATATATACAGATTTATTATGCTAACTGTAGTGCAATAAGCAAGAAAGATAAAGCATTTAGTGTAATAATGTATACACCATAAAAACGGTAGTGCAATAAATGGGCAAGTAGAGCTGTAGTTAAAAAATGGACAATAACAACTGCATTGCAATAAACAATAAACAACACCAATAACAGTAAGCAAAATGGTGTACAGCAGGACTGTGTTGTCATAACCATTGCAGTAGAGTTGTATGAATTACTTGTCTATGGTAAGGTTTCCAGAGTCAAGTGTAACACTGTAATAGCTGTAGAATGCAAAAGCAATGGCCTGCAAACTGTATTGTTTAACTCATAGTATGGTCCAAGGCTGTCTTCAGGCCAATATCAGTCACATTTTATATTATTTTTATTTATTTTTATTTTATTTTACATTTGTTGACCGGGATAGTCCGACTGGATGCATGTCCATTTTCAGCAGACGCCCGGGGAGAAAAGCTCCAAGGGTAAGCATCTACAGCATTACATAATACCAGCATTACATATTATAAACAGACTATTTACAGAGATTACATAAGCAAGTTAAACAAGTTCCGCAGGATACAGTTAATCCTGAGCACAAGTCAGGATTAAATTAAATTACACAGTAAACTGGCTAACAGATTTTTACACATTCTAGAGAGAGAGTTAGCCAGGCTTGATACATTGACATAGCCAGTTAAGTGACAAATGTTGTTTGAGTCTAGTTTTAAATTGACCTAAGGTGGAAAGTAAGGTAATATCAGCTGGAAGAGAGTTCCAGGATCTACTTACAGAGTTTGCAAAGAGAGAATCACCGGCTGTGTTATTAATTTTGCTAGTCTGAATTAGTAGTTTGTTAGAGGATCAAAGCGGTCTAGGATTATTATAGGAGGTGATAATATTTTTAAGTGCAGGAGTATTGTCCGGATTATAGAGGATTTTATAGGCCATAATCAGTTGGACATGCATCCAGTCGGACTATCCCGGTCAACAAATGTAAATGATTAGGCTGGGTAGTTCAAGCCACCCAAGCTGATTTAGATTGATGCAATGATGAGTCCTAAAAGGCAGCCCAGTGGCAAACCTGGCAATGTGGTAGTAGCAAATTGAGAGTTTGTTAAGGACAGTCTTATTTAAATTTGAAAGTAGAGGGGATGCATACAGAAGGGTTGAAAGAAGGTGAGAGCGAACTATGGCAATTTTAGCTGGAGGGGTTAGGAAGGCTTTTATTCTGTAAAGTGACCCTAGTTTTTTATTGATGGTTTTGATAGTTTGGTTAACATGTAGGTCAAATTTTAGATTATTGTCTATGATGACACCTAATAGTTTTGTAGATGGGTCAGGGGAGATTATTGTGCCATCATTTGATTTTATGATAAAGGTGAAAGCGGTAGACCTATGTGTTGGTGAAAATAACAGCATTTTAGTTTTTTTGGGATTTAGGATCAGACGATGTTCAGAAAGCCAGTTTTCTATGGTATTAAAGCTAGTCTGGGTAGCTGACCATAACTCTACTGGAGATGTGGCTGAGCAAATCAGAGTAGAGTCATCAGCATATTGGATACAGCTAACTTTTGGGATGACAGTATAAAGGTCGTTAATAAAGATGGAGAACAGCAAGGGCCCTAGTATAGAGCCTTGTGGTACTCAAAGGGTGTTAGGTAGAAGGTTAGAGAGTTTGTTCTGCCAGAGGACGCCTGCTGTTGACCATTCAGGTAGGATTGAAACCATTGGAGGGCTCCAGTATCTAGACAGAATGTTTGCAGGGTGTGTATTAAAAGTTGGTGATCAACCATATTGAATGCCTTGGAAAGATCCAAAAAGAGGGCTGAGGATATATAATTATTGTTGCGATTATGGTTTATGGTGTTAGTAAAGGCTAGGAGGGCTGAAGTAGTGCTGTGATGAGGATGGAAGCCATGCTGAGTGTCTGCCATAAGGTGATTTTGGATTAGGTGGTACATGAGTTGTCTATGAATACATTTTTCCATAATCTTTGCAAGTGGAGAGAGTATAGCTATTGGCCTATAATTGGAGAATTCAGTAGAGCTGCCTCCTTTGTGAAGTGGGATTACATAGGATATTTTCCAGATGGTGGGAATTTTAGCTTCTACTATGGTTCGATTGATTAGTATTGAGATGGGGTAAGCAATAGCATCAGCTGATTTTTGTAGGTACTCGGCAGGGAGTTGATCAGCAGAAAGTGTAGAGGGTTTTCATTTTTTGATTAAGGTACGGATAAGTGAAGTGGCGACTGGTTGGAAGCTGAACGCGAGTAATGTTCTAGGGGTGCTACTTTCAGGACCAGGGGAGCTAGGAGGTAGTTGGCTAGCTAGGGCTTGAATTGTCTCAGGAAAGAATTGGTTAAAACTATCAGAAACATCTTCAGGGGTTTTATCAATAGTAGTAGCAGGGATTGGGGTTGAAGTTTGTCTAGGATGTATTAGATTATTTAAACCTGCCCAAAACTTCTGAGGGTTATTTTGATTTACTGTCTGTAAATTACAGTAGTATTGTTTTTTGTCTTGTAAAGTTGATGTTTTTTGGTTTCGTTCCTGGATTGCCTGTATTTAATGTGATCTTGAGGGTCTTTAGAAGAACGCCATAAAGCCCATGCTTTGTTTCTAAGGGTAATTTTGAGTTTAGACTCTATAGAAAGCCATGGTGCAGTGTTTGCCTTGGTTCTCTTTGAACGAACAGGTGCATGCAAATCAAGGATCTCAAGGAATTTGTTGTTAAAGTATGCGACTGCTTCCTCTAAGGGGAGGTGTTTTAGAATAGACCAATTCCTATTGGAATTTGGCAGGGTCAAAGTTTTTATTGTTTCTAACCTTTCTGAGCAAGGGTTGTTGGGAATTAATGGTTTTGTGCTTAATTACATATGTGAGAAGGTGATCGCTTAGGCCATTAAGGAGGGTACCAGAGGTGTACAGTTGGGGGTGACTGTTTTATGAGTACGCAGTCAAGTATACTTTCTTTTTGGTTAGGTTTACCTATCCTGGTAGGGTGGATATGATTTCTGTAAATGCATGCAGGTTAATATGGGTGGTTGGGGATTCTGAGGAACAGGTGCCTCAGTCTATGTTAAAGTCTCCAAGTAGTAGGGTTTCTTGGGGGTAGTGACATGATAGCCAGTGCAGGATATCTTCAAATGTAGATATATTGTTACCTGGGGGAATGTACATACAGATGATATTAATGCATTTATTTTTATTAAGTTAAAATTTGGTGGCAAGAATCTCTAAGTTATTAATCTGAGGAGGTTGTATGACATCTATGGTGACATTCAACTCAGATTTATAGAATACAGCTACCACACCCCCTTCCTCGAAGCACGATTCAGCCTGTGTATGTTATACCCAGGTGGTAACACTTCATTGTCTTTAGTGTTAGGTTTTAACCAGGTTTCAGATAAACAGAGAATCTCAGGGGAGTGGACATCCAGAAGTGCATGCAATTCATGTACCTTGTTATTAATGCTGCTAATATTGAGATGACAGACTAGGAGAGAGTTAGTTGGTCTATTAATTGTAGGTTTGTAGCTTAGATTGCAAGTAGAGGGGGTATGTGTATCTGAAGTGAGTGGGCCAGGGTTGGGGTGAATATCACCACCAAGTATTAGGTTGAGTCTATACTTGGTGATGAACTTCAGGAATTTGTTTATTAGTTTGTGGTAGTGTTTGGATCTAGAGCTAATGTGCCTGGGGTTGAGATGTTGACAGACTGAACAAGATGTTGGATAGGATCTGGTACTGTAAGTATGGTTGAAGGTGGAAGGATTTACAGCTGGGGTGATAGTATGGCCTTTTGGGACCTGATATCCCGTGAGAAACTGGTTTTCATACAAGGTAAGGAGGTATGGTGTGAACAAGAGGGGTAGTAAAGAGGAGTATATCATTATCTGTGATTCAGCTAGTGAGTTAAGGAACTGTTTTACCTGGCGATGCAACACCAGAAGATAGAGTGGTGAGGTCAAGGTACTGGAGGGGGGATGGGGGAATGCCAGATGAAAGCTAATAGGTGCTATTAAAATGCAGGTAGTAGAATGGGGGTGGGTGGAATTATCCCAGATGAAAGCAGATAGGATCTAGAAAGTGGGGGAGTGGCTATAGTACTATAAATTTAGAGGTACTGGGGGCGTGAGGGAATTGGGGGCAGGGAGAGGAGCGAAGAGAGCCCGAGCGAGGCTTAACGAAGGGCTATTGCAGTTTACAAGGTTTCCTAAGGTGTCCTAAAGCTATAAGGTAAGTATTACAGCTCTTAATGTAAGAGTCAATTTACTTCAGTTACAGGGGAAGGAGGCAACCACTCAAGTAGAAACAAAGAGCCCTATGGCTAACCAGTATGGTGACCTGCTTAATTACAAAGCACTGTAAGTGAAAGTTTAACAAATGCTTTTTGTGTGTGCAACCTACTCTGTTTAAATGTTGAGAGAAACTGATTGCAGTCCTGTAGACACCGTTTTGTAGGGAACTGTAGAGTTCAATCTGTTTAAATGTTGAGCGAAACTGATTGCAGTCCTGTAGACACCGTTTTGTAGGGAACTGTAGAGTTCAATCTGTTTAAATGTTGAGAGAAACTGATTGCAGTCCTGTAGACACTGTTTTGTAGGGAACTGTAAAGTTCAATCTGTTTAAATGTTGAGAGAAACTGATTGCAGTCCTGTAGACACCGTTTTGTAGGGAACTGTAGAGTTCAATCTGTTTAAATGTTGAGAGAAACTGATTGCAGTCCTGTAGACACCATTTTGTAGGGAACGTAATGCTCTCTGTTCCTCCTACTTTAGGTAATAAAGGCATATGTCTGAGGTATCCCAGTCTATGGGCAGATACTGTGTGGACTTCACAGACCTAATCAGCAATACCAATAAAGTGTTAAGCAGCATTGTTAACTCCTACAGAAATCTGATTTAATAAATGCATTATGGCCCTATTCCAAGCATGTATGTTCTACTGTCACTGCAGTCAAGTATACCGATGTAATAGTTTTGGAATGCAAAACAAATTCAGTCACATAATGCTATATTTTTTCTCCCACTTCAAGCACAAAATGTATATGGGTGAGGTAGCCCATGTTATGAACAGATATGATTGTGATTACATTTCACAGGCACTTATCAGCAATACCAATAAAGTGTTAAGCAGCATAGTTGATTCCTAAAGAGATTTGCTTCAATATATGCAGTACAGCTGTATGCCCTGCATGTGTGTTCTACTGCCACTGCAGTCAAGTATACCACTGCAATAGTTCTAGAATGCAAAATGAATTTATTCACATAATGCTCTCTTTTTCTCCCACTCTAGGAACAAGCGGTATAGTATATGGTTGAGGTAGCTCATGTTATGAGCAGATATGATTGTGTTAATATTTCACAGACAGTTATCAGCAATACCAATAAAGTTTTTTTTTTTTTTTTTTTTTGCAGATGTTACCTGCACTCACAGCTATTTTGTTCGATTCCCATGCCTGCCAACTTGGCATGATGGTTGTTTTGATTATGTACTGTACACAAACATGCCTCTCAAGTGTTATGATTTCACGTAATATAATTAACACTGCCTAATCCATCTGTCACAGGATTACCAGAAAAATTATTACCTGGAATGCAATGCATTACCAGATCTGCTTACAGAGCACCTTGGTAGTTACAGAGGTCTACATTATGTGAAAGTGTTCTGTGTAGTAGTGTACCTGCATTTGTTATTGCCTGGCCCGTACTGAGCCATGCTAAGAGCTTGAGAGGTATGTATGTGCTACATCAGCTATAGGAGAATTGTATTCGCTGTACTCAGAACTGACACTACACACCTGTAGAGTATTTAGTATCAGTGTTTTCAGGAATATAGTCTGCATTGTCAGTAATGGATTGTTTTTCTCTCTCCCCACTCCTTATTTTCATTTTTATTATTGTTATTTATTATTATAATTTAATATCAACATATGCTGTTTAATTATATTTTTGCAAAATGTGATGTAATAATGTTATGTGTTATTATGATTCACTATTAACATACTTTGTTGAACTAACTATTTTGTTTCCCTTATGGTTTACTTCTTACTGGCATGCTTTTACCATACTGACTGTTATGTTATTTACAGTTGTGTTACACATACTATACATTAATATGTATTTGTATGAATTTAAATGATGTTCCATTCTGTTAATACTAACAATGGTTTGGTTATTACTAACCTTAACTTATTGCTATACCTCATTCACCACAGCACGTCAAGGTAGGCCGGATCCTGCTGATCCTCCTACCTTGCCTCAACCTGTCGTGGACTGGGTCCCAGCTCATCTGGGACCTAAACTGGTGGTGCCCGCTATGCTGCCCCTGCACTACCTGTGGCATCCGGTAGTACCACCCCATGGGTGTCACTCAAGATTAGCTGCCAGTCTTAATGTGCAGGATAGCCTATCGTGGGGTTGAGTGCTGCTGTGCTGGATTGAGGGCATGCTGGCTGACCTGGTGGGCAGCCTCGTCCCAGTGCCCAACCTCCAGCACTGCCACCCTTGGGGCAGTGAAAGAGCAGTGCCAACAGTCCCATGTGTGAGGATGTGAATCATGCTGCTGCTGTCTGGAGCTACATGGGACTTGGATTCCACAATAGCCTCCCTATCCAAGATGTTCATGTCCCTCATGTGTCACACACTGCCCCATCTACTGTCTTGTCTTTCTTGTCTGTCTGCAAATGCATCCTCATCTACACAACTTACCTCCCCACATGTACCTATGTCCCTTCCCCAACATTCCACTCTCACCTTAAAAAAATGGGCACCTGCCCCCCCCAAAAAAATATCATCCCATACATAGTTCTCAAGTTCACACACGTATCCACTGGACAAATGTAATTTGGTCCAATTGGCTTGATAATGCAGTTATGTTGTCCTCACCCCTCTCTCTGTGTTTGAGAGTTCAAAGTCATGTACAAATGCTGTCAAAGTGCAGAGTTGTTGCTGTACAAGAAATGGATAGCTATGGTTCTTTCCTACAACCTTCCTGCATATCCCTACCTGCTTTCATTATGTTTGTCCCCCTACTTGCATCCCATTTCATCACTTTTCATCTTCCCATTTTTCTTTTCTTTATATTTTTTATTGCATTGCGGCATGTCGTGATGCACTGTGCAGCTTTGCTAAGCTCAGCTAAATAGAGCTATATTGACTATATGTGTTTTAAGCTTGTAATACACACAAAATAAACATCTGTCCCATATTTCTAAACCAAGACCATCTCAACTGCAGATCACTGAATTAACCTCCCATACCACACATCTATTACTTTAAAACAGGTGGTTTAAAGAAAACATAGTAATAGCCAGTTACAGTCATTAAGCATGTTTCAGCGGAGGTGTACGCCACACCACCCAAGCTTGATTAAAATGTAATTAAAATAGAAAGATTAAAAATGGGAGTGTACCTTGGACTCTAGTGCAACAGTACACCACTACAAGGCCAAAGACAAAATAATGGATGTAAGTGAGGACTGTGATAGTAGGTAAATATGCCCTTCAACAGCAACATGTAGAAAGGCACCTGCTAAGCATACTTCATTAGTTGTATGTCTCAACGTATATCTATGTATCTTCTCTATACCTTGTTTATTGGGTATTACAGTAAAGAGACTTCTCACATCCAGTGTAACTAAAATATATTGTGTGTCATCCATTACATTTCTCATATAATCATAAAGATCTAGTAGGAATTGCTTACTATCTCTCAAAATATAAGTGTTGGCTTCAACCACTGGTCTGAGAAAAGGAGAATTCCTAATTAGCCGTGGTTTATTCCAGTGGATGTTCTACTTCATTTACTTTATTTCTAATTTTTACACCACAGGAACATTTATTCTGTGGTGGTGCGTCCTTGTTTTATTACTTTTGTTCCACGTTTCATTACACCACCTAGGAGACATGGCAGGAATGCAGACGCCTTCCATCGAATTACCTTACGTCATCAATGGTCCTACGGGGGAGAAACGGAGAGGTTGGAGAATGGCATGCTGAATACCGGGGTACATAGGAAGGCATGCTATAGAAATACACTATTACATAGGAAGAGCATGCACCCCCAATATGACTTTAGGAATGTAGGGAAAGGCCAGGCCATGAGAGCATCTAGGCTAAATCCAACACAGGAGGGAGATGAGCAAGAATTAAATGACTTAAGGACAAGACTTCTAGACAGAAGTTATAAATTGAATGAAATAAACACTGCTCTTGAAGAAGCCAGTTTATTAAGGGCAACCAGAGCCTGTCCATATTTTTCCAATGCAGGCATTCAAATGAGTGAAGAATTTAAAGAGAAAACAGGTGATCAGGTGAAAATATCCATGTTTTATACTCTAGATACTAACAATTTGAAAGACATAATACAGAAACATTGGGATGTTTTAACCTTAGATGAGGACATTAGGAAAATAGTAGGAGAACAACCAAAGTTTCTTTTTAAAAATAGAAAGAACTTAAAACAGCTTCTGTGTCACCCAAGGAATACAGGGAAAGAAAATAATGATGATATTGCATTTGGAACGAAACCCTGCAATAGATGTAATTTTTGTGATTATATAGATAATAGTACTTCTTTTATACATCCAGTTACACAACATGAACACAAGTTCTACATGAATGCAGATTGTCAGACAGAGCATGTGGTCTACCTTGCTAGATGTATGCTCTGCAGTGCATTTTATATAGGTAAAACGAACAGGAAATTGAGAGAGAGAATGAGGGAACATTTGTATTACATACGCATCAAATCAGAACATAATGCATTAGCTAGACATACACGAGAAGCAGGTTTACTACATCATTTTAAGTTTTTAGTGTTACAACTTATTAGTCCTAGTCATCGAGGAGGGGATGTCAGGAATTTCACCGAAGGATGTGAGTTAAAATGGATTATAAAGCTTAGAGCAGATAAGAGACCGGGACTCAATGACAAGGTACCCCTCGAACCAGTTCTACAAAATAGAAGACTGAAATCAACTGGATAAATAATACACTTTTATTCTTTTTCATACATACAAACATATTTTAACACATATTTAATGTATATATATATATGTGTTTTATAACTGGCACATAGGTGTGATTTGGTATTTTATTTTATACTAGTATGTATTTATTTATTTATTTATATATGTATGAACAATTTATACATAACGTTTTATTTATATGTTAAGTATTATTTATGGTAATTAATTATATTAATTATATATATAGTATAGATTAACTTGATACATGCATTCCTAGGATTGTTTTTATAAGATATAGTATAGTCTATATATATTTACATCTATAAGTAAGGAAATGATGTCAGCATAAGCGTTTTTTGTTGAACTGATGAATTATTCATGAGGAGACTTATTTAAGAGAGATTGGATCTCCGTATTCATTTGCATTTGTTTGGTCTGATGAAGTCTTATCGGTGAAAGCGCTTACCAAGTTTTGTTAATAAAAGTGTTTGTTTTACACGTCGGTGTAATTAGTAGCATTGTGTTCGTATTAGAAGACTTGTATTCACATTTTGAGGAGAATTCCTAACTAGCCGTGATTTTTTCCAGTGGATGTTCTACTTCATTTACTTTAAAAAATTATACAGCAATTGATTGTATAGTATTCTCTACTCTATGATACTAGCTATTTTGAGATGGTATGTTCAGGGGAATGATACCCATTTCTGTCTTATAATAGGGCGAGTGGTGTGCATCATTTCTTGTTGCTTAGCCACTTAGCTTTTTTAATGTATTTATAAATATGGTGATTCACTATTATGGTGGCATACTTGGCTCACCAGGTATTGCATACATAGGTGTCTCAACATTGATAGGTACTGCTTCCTCCCCGAAAGCTGTCTGCCTCACTATAAACTTGGAGATAAATTTGTTGGCCAGTAGATTTTCTATATCTTCAGGATCCTTGTAATTGGTTCATAGGTTCATAGGTAGGTACTAGGCTATTAGCCCGAGGGCCTACATAAGCCTAGCCAACTAGGTTCCCTGGGTTACGCCACCCAAGAAAGTTATTTTCCTGTGCCACTGTTGAGCAGAGACACAGAAGTGATCTCCGAGGTGTATTTCCTATTTCCCATCCACTCATCAAGATTTTTCTTGAAGAGTACTAATGACGAACTTTGCTTGACATAGATGGGTAGCCTGTTCCAGAGTATGGAAAGACTCTGGGACAGAAATCTATCCCTCCAGGATATCCTGTTTATTGTGGTGACAAGGTTTAGGTCCCTAGAGCATGTAGCTTGGAGGGATTGGGATTTCTTTAGGTGTACCATGTCCAACAGCTCTGGGTTTGACATAGCTTTATATGTTAGGCAGAGATCACCTCAGAGTAGGTGATATGCTATGGAGCAAAGCTGGAGTTTTTTGAGATGGTCAGTGTAGGGCATCTGTTTGAGGCCAGTAATCCTTTTTGTGAGGTACTTCTGTGGCCTTTCCAGCTGCTGCAGATGTCTTGTGAGGTACATTCCAAAAGGGGTGTTGTACTCTATAATGGGTTTAATGAGTGTCGAGTAGAGGGGAACAATGACCTCTTTTTTCCTGGATGAGAACCCTTTTATGATGAGGTGTACCACTTAGAAGGACTTCCTGACTACTGTGGCGATGTGACTATCAAAGGACAGACTACTGTTTACCTGGGTCCCAAGGTCTTTTATCACACATTTGGTGTTATGTAGACTGCTGTCTATGTAGTAGTTCATGGGTACAGAGTTTTTACCAAAGGGGATGACACTACACTTTTTGGCATTGAGCTTGAGGCCATGACTTTGACACCAGGCATCTGTCTCAGCGAGGCCCTTCTGTAGGATTTCTACATAATTTGGGGACTCAACTATGGTTCCTAGTTTGCAGTCATCTGCGAACTTCATTAGCCAGAGACCTTCTGTGTTAGCCTGTACTTCAGAGAAGTAGATACCAAACAGGAGAGGCCTCAGGACTGAACCCTGTGGTACTCCACTTGTCACTGGTTTGAGGTCAGATTTGGAGTGTGCAACTTTTACAGTGTGGGTTCTGTCTGTGAGCCAGGTGGCAACCCAGCTTGTGGCGTAGGGATTTATACCTAGTTTAGTGAGTTTAGCTATAATTCCAGAATGGGGTATGGTGTTGAAAGCCTTGGCGAGGTCAAGATAGGCTGTGTGAACCACCTTACCCTCATCTATGGCTTTGGTGACTGCCTCAAAGAAGTCAATCAGGTTCAGGAGGCATGATCTGCCTTTCACAAACCCGAACTGGGTGGGATCCAGAGTTTAGAGGATACCAATGTTTTTGTTTATGAGTTACATGATGATACGTTCCATGGCCTTGCAGACCAGGCTCGTCAGGCTACTAGAGCAATAGTTTCCAGGATCAGTGGTGGCTCTCCCTTTATGGAGTGGGATAACTGTTGCTGTACACCATTCTGTGGGCACAAAGACTGATGTGAGGCTATGATTGAACATGGTGCTTATGTGGGGAGCCAGTTCATTCTGAAGTTCATGTAAAATGCAGCCTGGGATGTTGTCCAGTCCCATGGATGCTGTGTTTTTCGCTTTAGAGAGTGCAGCTTTTACCTGCGTAGTTGTGATTACAGGGACTCTGCATTCTTCCTGTATAAATATGGGCCCTTTAGGGGGTGGGGGTGGGGGGTAAAGTTAGCACCGAACCTATCTGCCAGGATATTGGCGATATCAGTTGGTTCTGTAATTTTCATGCCGTTGTGCTGTAACTCAGAGCAGATCTGGGTGTTGCCATTGAGATTCTTGACATAGCTATAGAATGCTTTGTGATTGTCCTTAGAATCAGTGGTGATTTTGTTTTCATAGCTAGCTTTGGAGGATCTTATTAGGGATCTCAACTTCTTACTGAGGCTGACTAGGGAGCTCCTCCACTTATGGGATTTTATTCTCTTTTGCAACAATTTCTTCCTTCTGTTGCACAGTTTGTTTATGGCAGTGGACCACCAGATTGGCTTCCTTTTTTTGGAGGACAGCATTTTGGTTCTGTTTGGGATAGCACGATCCATGCACTCATGTAAGTGCTTATAGAGTGCATTTGTGTAGGGTTCAGCAGTCGTAACTGTATTGTCCATCTGCATGGGTGTCATGAAGTTCACCACTTCTGTCTTAAGAAGCATGAAGTCGGCTTTGGAGAAATGTTTTACCGTGGTTTCCTTAATGGGGGGTGGAGGCGGGATGTGGATATCAAGGGTGATTAGCTTATGGTCGGATTGGACCAACGAGGAGTTGACTTAAGGTGTGGAACACCGGTCACTCATGTTGGTAATGACTAGGTCTAGGATAATGTTGCCCCTGGTGGGGGTGTGGATAAGTTGATCCAGGGCATTGGAGTTTATGAATTCCAGAAAGCGTTGTGTGAAGGAGTTGGTACATGAGTAGTTTCCACAGTTAATGGTGGGGTAGTTGAAGTCGCCCATTATGAGGGTGTTTGTTTGAACCCTAATATTTTCAAGTACATCAAGAAAATAGGAGTGGGAATCTTGAGGCATGGTGGGGGATCTGTAACAAGCTACAATTTGGACTGCAGTTTTGCCCAGAGTTAGTTGCACTTGGATAACCTTGGATGCATTATGCTGAGCAACTAGCCTGGAGGTGTGGATATCCTTAATGAATATGGACACAGCTCTGCCTTTGGTGTTCAAGTCCAGGTTACATGGCCGAAAGGTGTGGTATGAGTTATAGCCTGGTAGTGCAGGGGTGCTCTCTGGAACCTTGAACCAGGTCTCAGTCACTGCACAGATATCGATGTTCTCCATTTTAAGGAGTGCCTCGAGTGAGTGCATTTTGAGATTTAGACTTTTTGCATTAAGTAGCATTACCCTCAGTTTTTGCTTGCCTGTTCCTGTTATGGTGGTGAATTTGTCATTTGAACCTTGCCTAAAAATGGCACTATAGGGGCGGCAAGAGCCTTAGCCAGTATCTGGAATCCCAGGAGCGACAGGTGCAGGCTATCTCTGGCAAAGACTTGTGGTCTGTCGACCATGTCATCCCAAACAGACAGATACTGGACCCCCTTAGAATGACACCAGAAGCTTAGCCAATTGTTGAAGTCAATCATTTTGTCCTTGTACTGCGGTACCATTCTGGGAAATGGCAGAATGCTACTTAGGGCTAGGGTCATACTTGCCTGGGCTACAAGATCAGTGAGCTCTTCCATGTCTCTTTTCATGTAGTCCAGGGAGGTACACCTCAGGTCGTTCACGCCAACATGGACAATGACAGAGTCATATTTGTACTTGTTGTGGAGTGACCTGAGTGCCTGGGTTATGTGGCAGATCCTGGCACCCAACAGGCAGCTGACAGTAACCTTCTCCTTGTTTAGCCTGGTGAGTGGGGCATCAGTGTGCCTGACTATAGAGTCACCTGTGACTAGTGTGTTGGATATGTTGTTTTACCTTATTGGCTGTGGTTGAGTGGCACACTGAGTCTGTGGGCTATATGTCATTTGGGTTGTGTTGGGGGTGAAAGTTGCTTGCGTTTCTGCTTTGGAGGTCTCTGTTGCTTGGGCAGATTATTATTGAGAGCCTACATGAATGTTTTTGGTTTCTTTGTGTGGATTTTGGTGGTGTAGATTTAGTGAGACTATGTGATATGTGTGGTGTGGTGCAAGTGTTTACCTTCTCCTCTTGAATATCAGGTTCAGTCTTGGTTGGAGAGAGCTTTACCTCCAATTTGGCTAGATAAGTGCATCTCTCACAGGTTGTAGTGTTGGGTGGTAGGAGAGGGTTGTCTGTGTACATGAGGACATTTCTACATTGCCCCAAGATGCCCAGATTCATCAGATAGACAGGAGAGAACACTGGGAGCTGACCCTTGGACATGCTTGAATAAAAAAAATATTTTCCTCTAGATAAGTGAGGAAAGTGAGTACAAGAGCTGTTTTTCTCTAAGCAAGTGAGGAAAGTAAGTGCAAAAACTATATTCCTCTAGGTATTGAGGAAGGTTTAGTGCTATAGTAATTAGTAGCTTATTTAGTGCTTACAACAAGTTCTGAACAAGTGCTGAGCAAGAATAAGCAAATTCAAGTGCTAAAACTAAGAATCTGTATCTGCACTAGACTAGTTACAGGAAAGAAACAAGTGCAAATGGGGGCTTTCAAATCAGTAAGTTGAGAGAGATGGAAAAGATTGCCCAGACAGCCAATAACTACAATTTCTGGACCAGAACCACTCCTTATGTGGTAGACAGGTTACCTAGTGCTTACCACTCCCACTGACAACCTAGAAGGCTTTCCTCTAACACAGAAAGGCTTGGGGGGGGGGCTCAGATGCTTACATACAGTCCTGGATACAGCAAATCTGTATCTGAACTACACTAGTTACAGGAAAGGTAGGAAACAGGCTTACATTTCTTTACAGAAAAGTAGCAAAAACAGCAGTAAAAACAATTCAAATGCAATGCAAGCTAGCACACTTGAGTATGTAGCAATATTAAATCAAACACAGTTTAAAAAATGCAATTAAATTAAAAATGACTAAAAACAAGTGCAGAAGGAGTGCATTAGGTAGAATGTGGTAAAGAGATGGGACTGGGGGAGTGTCCCAGATCAAATCTACAGTGGGGCAGGCAACTGCAAAAGCCACCAAATTTAAACAACAAACCAGAAATAGGGAGGGTGAGTGGGACAAAACACTTTCAGCAGAGATCTGAAAAACTATACAGTGAATCAAAAATAACAGTGCACAACTCTTAATAAAATTAGTCCAGCAACAATTTACAGTACACAATTCTGAAGAACCAAAAAATATATACTTAGCTCTGTCTATTTCCAGATAGTTTGAAAAGAGCTCTGTTAGACACAGGTTCCAGCAATGATATGCAGGCTGTTAACTAACAGGGTCTATTATTATGCAAGTAATCCTTCAGATAGTCAGATGACACAAGCTGTAAAAACCAGTTATACCAACTTAAGACACAGCAGAAAATGGGGGGAGGTGGGACAAAACACTTTCAGCAGAGATCTGAAAAACTATACAGTGAATCAAAAATAACAGTGCACAACTCTGAATAAAATTAGTCCAGCAACAATTTACAGTACACAATTCTGAAGAACCAAAAATATATACTTAGCTCTGTATATTTCCAGTTAGTTTAAAAAGAGCTCTATTAGACACAGGTTCCAGCAATGATATGCAGGCTGTTAACTCCACTAACAATTGGCTCTGTGCACTGTGGCATACCATCTTTGAGGTTTCGGACATAGCTACAGAAAGCCTTATGACTATCCTTCAGTTGGGAGGCTATCTTTACCTTAAAATTGATTTTAATAGATTTAATTTGCCATCTTAGTTGTTTGTTTAGCTTGATGAGAGAGTGTTTATATAGCCAGGCATTGTACTTTCTAACTTTAGCTATGACATTTTTCCTTCAACATGAGTGTACACAGTTTTTTGTGTACAGTTCTACATAGGCATCTGCAATCTCTGGGTGTTTGAGGAGGGAGACTTGAAGGTTTCTCAGGTAATCACTTAACAATAGGTAATTTACCTTAAAATAGTTCTTAACTATTACAGGGTTTGCTGTGGTTACAGCATTGTTTTTTATTTTGAAGGAGATCCCTTTATGGTCTGACCTTACCAGAGAGGGTGCAACATGGGGGGGGATTAGCATTCTGCCATATTTGTGAGTACCATATCCAGTACGTTTGTATCAATAGTAGGCATATGGGCTAAGTGGATTGGGGTGTTTGTGTTTACAAAGTCTAGGAATCTGTGGACCTGCAAGTTTGGAGTCATGTAGGATGCCCACTTTATAGAGGAGTAGTTAAAGTCCCCTGTGAATATAGTATTAGGTTGAATGGTTAGTGTCTCAAGTGGGTCTAAACATGAACTATATGTTAACAGAAGTGATCTGTACCTTTATAAGATATGATAATGGACTTTTTCCTATGGTAGTTTGAGCCAGTCCCAAAGTATGTTTGTTACTAATGTAGAGTGAAATACCTCCACCTTTAGTCCCTGCCTGTGTAGTAACAGGCCTAAATATATGGAAGGCCATAAAGTGTTGCACTGCTAGAGTAATATTTGTGACTTTAAACCATGTCTCAGTAACTGTACTGATATCTGCAATCTCCAAGATGAAGAGAGCTTGCAGGGAGTGGACCTTCTTGTTTAAACTCCTGGCATTGAACAGTAACACTTTAAGATTGCCTTGAATTGATTTGGCTATGTTAGAAAGTTTGTAAGTTTGACATTGCCTAAAAAAGGCACTATGGGTAAGGACAATATTTTAGACAATATTCGAAAGCCTAAAGGAGACTGATGCAGACAATCTTTGGCAAAACTACATGGTCTGTTAACCATATCTTCCCTTGCTGACAAATATTGTATCCTTTCAGAATGACACAGGAAGCTAAGCCAATTATTAAAGTCAATCATCATTTTTGTTCATATTGTGGAATCATTGACAAAGGTAGAATGCTGCTCAATGCTAAGATCATACCTGTTTGTGACACAGACTCAGAGACCTCCTTAATGTCGCTCATCATATAGTCCAGGGAGGTATGTCTCAAATCATTTAAACCCATAGGGACTATGACTGAATCATACAGGTATCTGTGGTTCAGTTACCTGACTGTGTATGCAGCTTGGTGGATCCTGGCTTATGATAGGCAACTGACCATGATTTTTTTCTTGTTCAGCCTGGTGAGTAGGGCATCAGTATGTCTTACAATGGAGTCCCACATGACTAGAGTCTTTGGTAGTGGGTTGGCTTGACTTATGGGCTTTGCAGTTGATGCTTCAATGGGTGTGGCTAAATGTGCAGTGTTGGGTGTTGTTTTTATTGGGTGCTTTTTGGGTTTTGGGGATAACTTTTGCAGGTGGAATGTGTGGGAGGTCTTTGGGGTTTGGAAAGCTTGAATTTAAGTGCCTCAGCAGATGCTGGTCTATTTATTCGGTGCATATTATGCACCAATGTGTGGAGGGGGCGTAGCATGTGTGATACTATTACTGACAACCTAATTGTTAATTTGGCGTGCTTGTACGCTGTCAAGATTCATCTTTCCCTCTTGTTTCATAAAGTCAACCTTCAAAGAAAACTATATCACTGCAAGATTAAGCTATTTGAAATTCTTGCTTTCCGTTTTTGAATTACTGTACTGTCTTTATGCTTAAGTATAGTACCAAAGTGTTTGTTACATACCAAACTGAGCTGATTTTGCAAGCTAAAGTTCATTTCTGATTCTTTACAGGTGAGCTCATAGCTCAGCATAGAGTAAGAATTTTTGACTAGTTTACCTGGATAAAAAGAAAATCTGTTTTGGTCATTTGATGGGTAGGTAAGTCAAAAAGCTCGTCCCAAAATATTTTAAGATATTGTTTACTGGAGTCTATGGAACATGAGATATTTTTTTTTCATTGCAAAAGTATGCAGTGTTAAAAAATGCAGTTCTGTTTTATGAATCATTATGATTATGGTGGTCCAATGGTGGAGCTAGTTATTCTTGTGTCCATTGCTATCCACTCTGTGGCTTTCTCCAGTCTCGTGTACTCCTCATCAAAGGAGCTATCCAGGTTTAGTCATTACAATCTACACTCCTTGACTTGGAGATAGTAGCAAAACAAAGAAAAAAAAACAGAAAAAGGGTCCTTTTCTCAGTCTGACAATCCTTATCTAAGAAGCTAGACAGGTCTGTTTAGTCTGATTCTCAACTGAATTGAGGAGAAAAAACTAAGGTGCTTTTCCCAGCTAGCCAGGTCCATGCTTCACAATCATCTCTTGCTCCCTGACATTTTGCACCAAGGCCATCTGCACCTTCATTGTACCCTAGCTATGCCACTGTTGTGGCCCATAGATGGTAGTTGCTTTAACTAATATCTTGAAGAATGAAATGTTAATTAAGTATATTATGTGGGTAGATATTGGGAATGATTGACTGGGTCATATTTGATATTACATTTAAATGTGTTTTTTGCCTGCTACTGCTGGCCATCAGTCTTATTTTAGTTATTGTCTGTCCATTCATTCCCTGTCAGTTACAAGGTAAACACTGACTCAAGTGAGAATCTACAAAAGGGAGCCATCATCCGAACACCATTAAGATGCAGTACACTGGCCATCTGCAGATCATCAGCATTTACTGCATTCTGTAGCCCATTGAGTTGCTTGCAGTTTTCTGCTGCACATGGTGCTGACTAGCAACTTGAAGAGCAAGGAGAAGAGAAGATATCATCACTGGGCATCCTTACAGCCTGAAGAAACATCCATTGTCTCCACAATCCCATGGAGTTGCAACATCCCCACTCTACTTGTGAAAAACAGGGAAGTCCTCACATGCACTGACAGTTTGGCATTATTATTAGGCAAGAATCCTGCCTCAAGTGGCTGAAATTGAAACATGTAACATTTGGGGGCATGCAATGACTTCCCCATGCACATGCCTGTTATCTCATAACACATACACACACACACACACACACACACACACACACACACACACACACACACACACACACACACACACACACACACACACACACACACACACACACACACCAATGAAACCTTGGTGGCATCAAGTCCACATTCCTAGTCCTGAAAATTGCATTATCTTGCAAGCCTCATCTTGCATCATGATAGACAGTTAGTTGAAGTCACCTGTCCCTTTCATCAAAATGAGTATCCTAATGTCAGCCACTTACCTGGTCTTCCATTGTCCAAGCCCCTATACAAATTCAGGTTTTCTTTGTCATAGTAAGGGCTTAAGCCAAGATTTCAAAGTCATTTTTTAATTCTCTTCAGATCTTCATTTCTTATAAAGGCATATGTTTATTGTATTTGCACATGGAGACTGAGAGGTGATGAGAAAAGGTTCGTTGCTGCTGTGCTGACCCTTCACCTTTGGGAAAGCAATCAAGGAGCCTCGATCCTCACCACTGACACCTGTGGAGCACATTCACTGGAAGGATAACGGGTACACACACAGTATCTCTAGATGCAGCTCTCTGCATCAAGCAGAATCAAGCACAATTTCCCTTCAGAGGAACAGAAAAGCAGTGGCTCTGCTCTTAGATCTACTCTGAGATCATTCCTTTTTTGCCAGACCTCTTCCTCTTTCATGATGTACTGCTCAGATACCTATGAAAGCACCTAATTTCTACTGGTTGTACCTGTGGCCTAATTATTTTTGGTCTCTAACCATATTTCATGGCCATGGGTGATGACAAAGACACAAACTGGCCTGTGAACTTTGTGCTTTAGCCTATAATAACTCTAATTTTATTGTTATACACCATTGTGTCAATCCAGTTAACACACTCCTGGTCTCAACCATCATGCTTAAAGAAGATATGATATTTTTGCTGTTATTAAAAGTGATTGTATACTCTGCAGTGCACCAATTGCTGTATTTTTATACCATGGGCACAGTAAGCCCACACAATAGGTTCTGAGGTCTCAAACTTTACTCACTTTTAACTTTTTTCCTCATACCTGTGTACATCCATGAGCTCTGTAAAAATAAGCACTGTGACTTGTTTTCCACTGTATGCTATTTTTTCTGGATGCAGGCACTGTTTAAAAATGGGAATCACCTAGTGTCACTTTAAGTGACTGCCTCCCTTGCATATAAAAAGCGCTGTATTTATCAAGAGGAAGAAGAACAGGGACTGGTCACATTAGTCATCTATATGAACCTCTTATAAGCAAGCAATGCAAACCTTTTTGTTATGCAAGAGATTATTAGCCTTTCATATTATATGCTAGCAGATAATGAGCCCTGTAAAAGTGGGCACCACCTCTCATATTACATGTGATAGTCTAGAAAAAGTTCTGTAATAAAGCTTTCATACTTGGTTCCAAGGAATATGAGCCCCACTGATGCAGGGACAGCCCTTCATTTTACATGTGCTGCAGAATAGACTAATAAAGTCTAGTGATAGCCTTATAAAAGCACTCTATTAGAGGGACCTGATGAAGCTCAGGTGAAAGTGTTTTCTTAAATATAGCTTCATAGGTTCATCGGTAGGTACTAGGCTATCGGCCCTAGAGCCTATAGAAGCCTAGCCATAAAGTTCCCTGACTTTTGCCACCCAAGAAAGTTATTTTCCTGTGTCCCTGATGATCAGAGGCACAGAGGTGATCCCCAGGGTGAATTTCCTATTTCCCATCTAATTGTCTAGATTCCTCTTAAAGAGGGCTAATGAGGGGCATTGCTTGATGTGAATGGGTAGTCTATTCCAGAGTATGGGAAGTCTCTAGGACAGGAATCTATCCCTCCAGCATGTTCTGTTTATTGTGGTGGTAAGGTTCAGGTCCCTGGAGCATGTGGCACGAAGAGATTGGGGTTTCTTTAAGTGTAGCATGCCCAACAGAACTGGGATTGACATGGCTTTGTAAGTTAGGCAGAGGTCACCTCTGAGTAGGCAATAAGCGACATAGTAGAGCTGGAGTTTTTTGAGGCAGTCTGCATATGGCATCTGTTTGAGGCCAGAAATCCTCTTAGTGAGGTATTTCTGTGGCCTTTCCAGTTGTTGCAGATGTCTTGCGAGGTACATGCCAAATGGGGCATTGTACTCAATGATGGTTCTGATGAGGGATGAGTAGAGAGGAACAATACCTATTTTTTACTGGAGGAGAACCCTTTAGTGATGAGATGTGCCACATAGAAGGATTTCCTGACTACTGTGGTGAAGTGATTGTCAAAGGACGGACTAGTGTCCAGCTGTGTCCCAAGGTCTCTTATCACACTTTTGATGTTAAGTAGGCTACTGCCTATGTGGTAGTTCATGAGTACAGTATTTTTCCCAAAGGGGATTACAATACACTTTTTGGCATTGAGCTTGAGGCCATGACTTTGACACCAAGCATCAGTCTCAGTGAGGCCCCTTTGCAGAATGTCCACATCATTTGGCGATTCTATTATTGCTTCCAGTTTGCAGTCATCTGCAAACTTTGTTAGCCAAAGACCCGCTGTATTAGCCTGGACCTCTGAGAAATAGATGCCAAGCAGAAGAGGACCCAGGACTGAACCCTGTGGTGCTCCACTTGTCACTGGTTTGAAGTAGGATTTGGAGTCGGCTACTTTCACTGTGTGGGTTCTGTCAGTGAGTCAGTTGGCCACCCATTTTGTGACATAGGGATTTATGCCCATTCTAGTGAGTTTATCTATAATTCCAGAGTGGGGGATGGTGTCAAAAGCCTTGGTGAGGTCAAGATAGGAGATGCGCACCACCTTACCCTCGTCCATGGCTCTGGTGACTGGTTCAAAGAAGTCAATCAGGTTCATTAGACATGATCTACCTTTTACAAACCCAAATTGAGTGTGGTCCAGCATTTGCAGGTTACCTATGTCTTTGTTTATAAGCTCCAAGATGATACATTCCATGGCCTTGCAGACCAGGCTTATCAGGCTAATGGGGCTGTAGTTCCCAGGGTCCTTCGTGGTGCTCCCTTTGTGGAGTGGGATAACCATTGCTCTATGCCATTCAGTAGGCACAAAGCCTGAAGTGACGCTATGACTGAACATGCTACTTAGGTGGGGTGCCAGTTCGTCCTGTAGTTCATGCAGAATGCAGCCTGGGATGTTTTCTGGTCCCATGGAAGCTGTGTTTTTGCCTTTGGAGAGTGCAGTCTTAACTTGTGCATCCGTGATTACAGGGGCTATGCATTCTTCCAGTATAGGGATGGGCCCTTTGGCAGGTGAGGGAGGGGGGGGTAAAGTTTGCACTGAACCTATCTGCCAGGATGTTGGCAATATCAGTTGGTCTGTATATCTACTGCCGTTGTTCTGTAGCTCGGAGCAGATCTGACTGTTGCCATTGAGATTTTTGACATAGCTGTAAAATGCTTTTGCATTGTCTTTAGAATCAGTGGCAATTTTATTTTCGTAGCTAGCTTTTGAGGATTTTATGAGGGACCTCAGCTTATTACTGAGGCTGACCAGGGAGTTCCTGCAATCAGAAGATTTTACTTTTGTTCGCAACAGCTTCTTCCTTCTGTTCTAGAGTTTGTTTATGGCAGAACTATAGTTCTATAGTTGTAGTTCATTGTGTGTTGTCATGCTTTGTTTGTTAGTAGTTAAAAATAAAAATAAAAACAGAATCTTTTAATATTAAATAAGGGACTAACCTCTATCCTTTAGGGATTGAATCCTTGTTTTTCCATCTTCCAGATTTCCTCCAATCAGCTTCCATGGGACCTCCCACCATTTTCTGAAACTGCCTTTAAATTATTGACCTGTTGAGTGTAATGCATTAGAACAAGAACAATCATTCATCTACCTGCTTAACTGAATAAACTACAGGACGGTGTCTTTATTCGTCCCACAGGGAGGGTTTCAGAGAGATAGAATCTACTAGATCTGCTAGTTAAATTGATTTTATTTGGACTAATCCTTTATGC
Source organism: Protopterus annectens (assembly GCF_019279795.1). Taxonomy (NCBI): domain Eukaryota; kingdom Metazoa; phylum Chordata; order Ceratodontiformes; family Protopteridae; genus Protopterus; species Protopterus annectens. The sequence continues at coordinate 1,450,613,321 of NC_056737.1, forward strand.
AACATTCTGAGTACACAGACATATGCTGTCTCTTGGTCTACAAAATACATGTGCTGAAGGCCACTTCCTTTAAACTGATAGCTTCTCTTACCGATGATGCTACCTGTTAAGGCCTATGGTTATTGACACGACAAGCAATGGATACCATTCTGCTAAAGATTTGTGTTCCTGCCTCAACTCCTACTCTTTAGTTCAATTTACTTGTTTAATTATTTGTATCTTTACTTACTTTTTGTTGATTGGGTTTGTTCTAATAAACATAGTCAGTTTTCATGAGAGACATGAAGTGGCATGCAACCTTTTTCTGATTTACCTGGGTGTACAACTCATCTGGTGAACCAACAGTCATTTAGAATGTAAATGATTTGCCTACACATCCTTACCATCAAGTCAAGAAAGCCTTCCCAAGCTCTTCCTCTTCATTTACTCATGTTTTATTTAGCCACTTACTTACTTACTCACACACACACACACACACACACACACACACACACACACACACACACACACACACACACACACTGGTTTTTGAACATTCTTGGATATCGGATCATAGGATCATAGGAGGTTACTAGGCTAATAGCCCTAGGACCCTTACAAGCCTAGCCAAGTTAAATCTTTTTCTTAAAAATGTCTGTTATGGGTAGATACTAAATGAACACCTATTACCCATATATAAGAGGAACACAGGTGGAACCCCCGGGGCAAATTTACAGTTTCCCATCCAGTCATCCAAATGACACTTAAATAGGGTCAATGAGTGCCTCTGCTTAACATGGATTGGAAGTCTGTTCCAGAGACGAGGTAACCTCTGCGAAATAAATCTGTCCCTCCATCAAGTTCTGTTGATGTCACATACTGGATTAAGGTCCCTTGAGCATGTGAGATATGTACTGTTTGACTTGTGAATGTGTAGCACTTCTGTTAAAACAGGATCACATATTGTCTTTGCAAGGCCCAGGTTGCCTGTAAGCAGTTTGTATGACACAGAGTAAAAGACAGTGATTTCAGTCTGTCCGCATATGACATGGGCTGGAGACCCTGAATTTTCTTTGTATGAAATCTTTGTAGTCTCTCTAATTGCTGCAGGTGCATAGAGTGGTACATGCCAAAGGAAGAATTATACTTTGTTATTGGCCTGATGAGAGAAGAGTACAGAGGGGCTATAACTGCCTTTTTTCTGGAGGCAATGCCCTTACTTATGAGGTGAGCAATACAGAATGCCCTTCTTACTACTGTGGAGACATGGTGATCAAAGGTAAGGTTGCTATCAACCTGCATGCTGAGCTCTCTCATCAGTGATTGAGTGCTTAAGGTATTGCTATTTATGGAGTAGTTTGCAGGGACATCACCCTTGCCGAAGGGGATATAATGCATATTTTTGCATTTAGTGTAAGTCCATTACTTTGGCACCAATTATTAGTCTGTGTAAGTCCTTCTTGCAGAATTTTGACATTGTTAGGAGACTGAATGACCGCTCCTAGTTTGCAGTCACCTGTAAACTTTATCAGCCACAGACCTTTAGTTTTTTTCTCCTGTACTTCAGAGAAGTATATTCTGAACAGTAGGGGCATGAGAGCAGACCACTGTGGTACACCACTGGTCATTGGTCTGCTGGAAGAGGTAAAATCTCCTATTTTGACTTTATGAACCAGTTTGCACCCCACCTGACAATATATGGGTTGATACCCAGCTGGGTGAGTTTACCAATAATGCCTGAATGGGGGATGATGTTAAAGGCCCTGGCTAAATCCTGGTAGGCCGTATGCACAGTCTTTCCTTCATCAAGGGCTTTGGTGACTATCTCAAAGAAGTCCACCAAATTTAACAGGCACAATCCCCCTTTGGCAATGCCAAATTGGGTAGGGTCAAGAATTTGTAGAGTACCTATATCTTTGTTGATAAGTTTTGTGACAATATGCTCCATGGCCTTGCAGATAAGGCTGATTAGGCTTATAAGTCTATAGTCCCAGGGTCCATGGATGCACCCAATTTTATGGAAATGGATGATGCTAGCTGTTTTCCATTCAGCAGGGGTGAAACCCTTGCTAAGGCTGTGGTTGAACAAGGTACCTAACAGTGTTGCTAATTCTTGTTTTAATCCATTGAGAGCACAGCCTGGGATGTTGTTTGGTCCCATTGAGGCTGTGTTTTTAGCTTTGGAGAGGGTGTTTAAAACTTGCTCCTTGGAGATAACAGGTGGGCACAGGTGGTAAGGATGTTTTGTGTTATATGTGGCAGGGAAAGGGGAGTGAAGTTTGCAGAGAACCTGTCAGCCAGCAGGTTGGCTATATCCACCAGTTCTGTATATGTAGCACCATTAACTACAAGGTCTATGCACATATGTGTTTCCTTTGAGGTTTTGGATGTAGCTAAAGAGCTTGTTATGGTTTTCCTTAGCTAGGGATGCTAATTTGGACTCATAAGTAGCTTTAGAGGACTTTACAAGATGACTTATTTGCCTATTTAAGTTGAGGAGGGAGTGCTTCCAGGTTTGAGATAATTTCCTACTCTTAGATAGCAGTTTCTTCCACTTACTGTATAGCCTGTTAAAGGCTGATGTCCATCAGGTGTGTTTGTTCTTCCTTGAGGATCTTGTTTTGGTTCTATCAAGTACAGCAAAGTTAATACAATTGTATAGATGCCTGTATGAAGCATTAGTGTACATCCCAGCATAGGTAACCTCTCGATCAGTGGGAGAAGGGGGTGTGAAACTGTTTATGCCATCATGTAAGAGGTTGTAATCAGCCTTGGTGAAGTTTTTCAGTCTAGATGCTGCTGGGGGTGTTACCTCCAACAAGACTGATTTGTGGTCAGACCTCACCAGGGAGGGCAGCACTCTTGGGGTGGTACAATGATCTTCCATGTTGGTGTGCACCAGATCCAGAATGTCTGAGCCCCTTGCGATGGTGTCAACCAGCTGGTCCAGGGCATTGAAGTTAACAAAGTCCAGGAACCTAATCTTTGCGTGAGAGTGTTAGTACAAGTCTAATTAACCCAGTCAATGGATGGGTAATTAAAGTCACCCAAAACCAGGGTGTTTGTATTTTAATCAATTCAAGTAGATCCGGGTAGGCTGAGTGGGTGTCCTGGTTCATGGAGGAAGTCCTATAGCTGGCAATGATTTGAAGAGGGGTCTTACCAACAGTCAATTGAACTTGGAGAGATTAATTGGATTCACTTTGTTTAACCAGTCTGAGGTGTATTTGACTTTTATGAATATTGATAGACCACCTCTCTTAGTTCTCACACCTTCTGTTTTAGGTCTGAATGTGTGGAAGGAACTGTAACCCTCTAAGGCTGGGATGCTTTCTGCAGCCTTAAACCAGGTCTGCGAGACTGCACAGATGTCAGCTTCTTCCAGAGTAAGGACTGTTTCCAGTGAGTGCAGTTTCAGATTTAGACTTCTAACGTTGAGCAGCATAACCCTGAATTTGTGTTTTGATGGTCTTATTACACTGGGAGGTTTGCACCTGTGGTGCTGCCTAAAAAAAGCATAATGGGTTAGTAAGAGCTTTAGCCAGTGACTGAAATCCGAAAGGTGACAGATGAAGGCCAACTCTGGCAAAGCATCGAGTCATGTCGATCATGTCAACCCAGGCTGACAGGTACTGGATCCCCTTAGAATGACACCAGAAACTAAGCCAATTATTGAAGTCAATTATTTCTTGTTTGTAATGAGGCATCATCCTTAGGTAAAGGTAAAATGCTGCTTAAAGCTGGGGACATACCTGCCCGGGACACATAATCAAAGATCTCAGTCATGTCTCTTTTCATATAGTCCAGTGAGGTACATCTCAAATCATTCACACCAACATGGACTATGACTGAGTAGTAGCAGTACCTGCTGTTGAGAGACGTGAGTGCATGCGTGATGTGGTGGATCTTGGCAAGGTGGAAGACAGCTGACCGTGATCTTTTCCTTAGCCAACCTGGTGAGTGGGGCATCTGTGTGTCTCACAATGGAGTTGCCTATAACTAAGATGTTTGGTTTTGTGTTTTGTCGTAGGGGCTTATCTGGTGTGACACTAGTGTGTGAGCTATTATGTGTAGTGTGCTTTACAGAGAATGTATTATGTGATGTGTGTATGTGTCTGGGAGGTCTCTGATGTTTAGGTAGATTTCTGATAAGGACCTCTGCAAATGTAGGTATGTGTGTTATTGATTTGGGTGGTGAAGGAGGTAAGGTGTGGGTACTGACAACCTGCTCACTGTCAGATGTACTGACTGGTGTGTGGAACAGCATGGATTCTAGGTTCTTAATTTAGATGCATCTCTCAAATACTGAATTTATCTGAACTAGAATAAGAGAGTTGTCAGTGTACAAGAGGCAATTGCTACACTGCCTCAAGATTCCCATATCGATCAAGTTGGCTGGAGAAACTGTGCGAAATTGTCTGTCCATAGTACAAGGTATATTAATGTGGTCAGAACAAGACAGAAAGGACCAAGTAAGGTCGAGGGACAGGAGAAGAGGTCTAAATAAGGAGGGGCTAGTGGGTGGGACTTGTGATGTTACCTCAGAGGCTGTGCCTAGTGTTCCACCTGACAATGGAGCAGGACTGCAAGAAACCTCCAAAGGAGCACTAACACTGTGCCAAGGGAAATTTAACAAGCAAGAGGTCTGCATTATTTAACTGCCAACGGTATCCACCCCTACCTGGCAGTAAGCAGCTAATGCAAGGAAACCAATGAAAAGCTGAAATTGAGCCCTGAACCTCAAGAGCAAAAGAGGTTATAACTCCCCCTATACACAGCACTTAGCCGGTTCATAATTGAGTACAACACTCCATTCAGTATGTACCGTACTAAGCACCTGCAGCAATTAGAGAGACCTCAATGGTTTCTAACAAAGAAGATCAAGGGCTTCCAGCATGTGCCTTACATGGACTGACTAATATCCCTGTCACTATACTCTTTATCATATAGACTTCTTAGGGGAGATTTACACCTGGCCTACAGAGCAACCCAAGACCCAAACATAATGAACTTACTGCATATCTGTAAATCAAATGGGTTAGGGCTACCCATTCCAGGGACTTAAATATGCCCTGCAACTTACATAAAATTTGCTGAGGGACAGCTTTATCTCCCAGCGACTGCCACAACTTTGGAACAGGTCACCAATTCATGTGAAACAGAGCACCTCTATGATATTGTTTAAGAGGAGCCTGGAGAAGTGGATGGAGCACCGTAAATTCTTACTGAGGATAGCACCCACAACCCTCCTGTACATGAACAGTCATCACTAAATGCAATTCTGGGTATTGACTAGTACTTCTACAGTATTACATCAGGTTGAAATGGCTAGGCTTAAAATGACCTCCAGGTCCATAGCCTCGTAATCTCCTATGATGCTATGATCCTATGAAAAAGCTCAAACAGAGCCCTGAACCAATGAAAAATCTCAAACTAAGCCCTGAACCAGAAAACATTTAATTAAATAGGCTTACTGTACTTCTCCTGTCTCGAGGGTACAGGGGGGGTTTCCAAAAAAAGTTAGACAAGAGAATGTTCTCTTCTGGAAATTTGCTTGTGACAAATACATTATCAGAAGGGTAGCTGTGAGCTAGCTATATCTACCTACAAAGCATATTGCCACTGACAGTCAAATGAGAGAAGAGGGATTGAAGACTTTCCCAAATTAAGCAAGTAGGGCTCCATAGAGTTAGTTGACTGACCTCTGCTCCTTTGGAGCATGAGATAAGTATGTAGTACTATAGTATATACTACTAGATAGGTAGGGGATCTAATCTCATAAAGGGCAAGTGTGTGTGTATAAATATACCCCCTTTCAGCAGTGTGTCTGTATGCAACAGTTATACATGTTAAAAGGCTGTGTAGTGTGGTGGGATAATGCAGTGTGCTATAGCTATAAGGGCCTGGGTTTGATACTTGGCAGAGGTGTTTATTTATAAAACAAATGCACTGTAATAATTCAGCAATGCTATCAAATATGTTTTGAATCAACCAGGTTTTTTATATATATAAAATGCTATAATGCTGTAGAATTCCAAAGTCAGCAAAATAAATGGGCATAGATGCTTGATTCCTTCCACTTTGTTATATCGAATTTATGACTGAATCGTTCTTACCAGTTAGTGCACCTGTATCACCCATGAAAAGACAATTACCATACCTCTCAACTGTATAAGTTTTCACAGAATGTGCAGATTTTTGCCACATATTTTGGTCCATTTTTCATAAAATTGTGTTTTTCTGATAAATTACTGTCAAATCATTAAAGGTTGAAGTTAGAAAATAATGACAGACATTTGAGTTTCAGACTTCATACCCTTCAGAAAATTCATGTTGATAGAAAATCTGTTATTCTATAAACTTTCTCAGTTTGTAAAAGCAATATTTAAAAATTGTCCCTGTTTCTGGGCCTTTGTTTCACTATTATTTGTGGCTTTGTCCAGATTTCTTACTCTAAGAGGTTGAGAGGTATGAATTTGTCCAATGTATATCCCTGAGATGGTCAAAATAAGAGAAAGGATAAAGAAACACACCACCTAACACAAGGATCCTTTCTCTCTCAATAACTGACACCATTGTAGATAAGGTTATATTTCATACAAAGAGATGAATAGCTGCAGGTAAGTTGTGATAGTTTTGGAATGGGAAAATGGTAGCTATGACGACCTGAGAATGAAACTGCACATTGACACAAAAACATCATAAGTATCACAAGATATAAAGCATTATGTTTAAATGTTGTTGATGTTGTAGAATATCATTCCCGCATAAGCGCAGACCTTTTCATTCAGATCACCTTTTGAGATATCAGAATGAGTATATGCATTGCAGTACATTTTATCATGTTTCAGGGTTTAGCCATGGTATACATATATCATCTTGATGCTTAGAAGTGTTCTCTATGAATCCCTTCTGTACGTTTTTAATTAAGGCTGGTCATCATTATTTCTAAGCTGCTACCAATGATTTATCTATTAACTTAATATTTGGCAACTAGGTGAGTGAGCTTGTTCTAGGACTATTTTCAGTCATAATTCAGGCTATATGCAAACTATAGATAGATAGATAGAAATATATATACAATATATGGATCCCTTTCAGAAGCTTGACGTTTTAAAACTTTGAACTTCTAAAGGCTGAGACCAGAAGATAGAAGTTTTGAAACTTTGAACGTTTTGAATGGAGATCACCATACAGGGTGGAATGGGATATTTACCATTTTCCTCACTGTAGAGTGATCTCACAGTTGGTATATTTAATTAGCAGGGGGTGTGGGGGGGTGCAGGGGGCTTCCCCCCCTGCAAAAACGTAAAAAAAGTTTTGTTTTTATATTTTTATTAGGTTTTTGAAGTTTCAAAACTTCAATCTTATGGTATGTGCTGTTTGACATTCGAAGTTTTGAAACTTCAAGCTTCTGAAGTAGATCTATATATAAATATATATATATATATATATATATATATATATATATATATATATATATTTATGTATATGTATATAGATAGATATAGATATATATATATATATAGATAGCTATATAAGCAAAGTACAGTTATGTGCAGCTAGTCCAAAGTATATCAGTCAAGCTTTCCTAAATGCATATCTTTCTGTTCATTTTACATATTCTGTGGCACTACCGTGGCAGACCTTGAGATGGTAAATTGCCATTAAGAACAAGCTTTTATCCTTTAAGGCTCAGCATATGTGACAGAGATTAAATACTGCATCATCAGTGGATGGCTTTTGTGTTATTTTAAAGGTCAGGTTATTAAGGTTATGCAATGCCACTTTTACATTAACAGTGCTGATATTCTCAAGGATTCCACTTCAGAATTTTCAAAGGTGGTCTATGTAAATGTTTGAAATTAATTAGATTTGACTTTTTTAGGTCTGTTTTTGATAAGTTTGATACTACTTCATAATTTTCTATTTTTGTTTTTATTATTTTAGACTATAAGTATCATAAGAATTCAGATAATTATATTTAGAGTTTCACAATGTATATTAGAAAGAATAATTTACTAACCAACAAAACTACAGCACCAGTTTTTCATATTGAACCTATTTGTTGAAACTAAAAAAAATTCATAGACATGCCTTTACCCTGGTTGCATATATTTTGTGATACTGTCAAAAGACATTCTCAATGTGATCTCATACATAAAGCTTATGGTCTAATAACAATGATTCTCAAATTTATTGCAAAGTGTGGTCTCCTGGTCATCATATGATCACTTGATTAGCAGCAGTGTATTACACTTGAAAAGGATTGTTTATATATTTTTTCTTTATGCATTGGACCCAAGCAAGTCAAGATAGTAAAATGTAATATAAAAACATTTTTTTCTTGTATGTTCTGGACTGAATTTATTTCTTTTTAGCAACATGGTTCAGGTTCTAGAAAGTCTGAATTCATTTTAAATGACACAACTGACAAAAACAGACTAAGCAATGCAATGTATTATTAGTCATAATATCACAATAACATTTACTTTGGTAACTAAGATCTACTGGAAAGGAAGCATGTAAAATCTGTAGGTTTAGCTGGATTCTTCAATTACTGGATTATTGTGCATCCTAGTAAAATTCCTGATTATCAAGTTCTGTCCCGATAAGAACCACTTAATCAGTGATTGCTTGCCTTTTCTTAGAAAGGAGAAGAGAACAACACTGCTATGAAGGACTTCTAATCAAGTGGAAGAAAATATCGAAAGATCTACTAATAGAAAAGCACCTTCAATTTAAGTTTCTATATTGGAAAAAATAGCAGCATTTGGCAAATTTGGGATAATAAGGTATGATGAAAAGAACAGTAGCCTTTTCCTTTGTAAGGGTCATGGAAGATTAGTTTGGTTATTTGTTTGAGTGGATTGTTATACATTCCAGTTAAAATCCAGCTGGTTGCTGGTTATGGTAAGGTAGGAAGCAGTTCTTCATTTAAACTGTAGCAACAGTTGCCTGTCTTCTGTTTACTAGGAAAACAGTTCAGCTTTTCTGTAGGAGTACAAAAACTTAATCAAATAATAATAATATTAAGCATCAGTTGAATGAAGATCTAAATGGTTTTCCAAGAAAGAAGGGTTATTTTTATTTCCGTGTCTAAGATCTACTTACAAAGAGTATAATATTTTTCTTCTACATGAGAGATAAACCTGAATCCATTGTTGTCAAAGAGTTTTCTATATCACAAAGCTTTAAACAAAGGGGGCTGTGTATAGATCTATGAATGCCATTGCCCCCTTTTCTAAGTCCTCATTAGGCCATTCATTGAATGTAATGATCATTTGGCATGTATCAGTCCAGATACAGTAACAGGCACAAACACAACAAATAGAGTTAAATCACACCATAAGAATGGCTAGAATAATTTTATTGTCCATACCGGTTTTGGCAAAATAGCCTTCATCAGTGGAATACCTTGAAACAGTGAACACTCATTCCTACATAAATAGACCCATCCACCAATGGGAAGTACAGTCCTCCCCACAACACAATTAATTAACAACACCTCCTTCAATTAAGCACAAATAATGACTGTAATTCAATACAAAACATAAAGATACAAATCATTACAAGAAATACATGCAGAAAGAATATAAGGAAGAAAAAATTAATAAAAAGTAAAAAATAAAAAATATAACACTATAAATGGTCATTTAATCCAGGTTGGAAAAGCCCTCCAGCTTAATAATCCAGAATTTTTCTTTTCTATTCAATATACTATGCCATCCCTGCATGTTATTCCTGTTGCCAGCAATTCTGTCAATGATCATAAAATGAAATTCTGCATTCATATGTGTCAGGCAGTGCCTATATAAGGCATTAATTTCCCGTTTATTACGTATGCCACTGCGATGTTCTGACATATGTATTCTTAGTGGACGAGATGTCTGACCCACATAAAAGGCTGAACATTTGCAGGTAGCCAAATAAATAATCCAGTCAGTTCCACAATTCTCAAAGAATTTGATGTCATACACTTTACTAGTATTTTTACTTGTAAATTGTTTCAATTTGTTAACATAATGGCATAAGGAACAATGTCCACAGGGGAAGGTGCCAAAAAGAGTATCTCCAGACAGGGTGAGTTGTTGGTATATATAGCACCCCCACCACCAGCATGTTTGAAGTGGGAAAAGTGGGAACCCAATGTTTTGTCTTTCCTAAATGAAAATTGACATCTGGTCCCTAAGATTGGTCGTAAGTTGTCATTCGTCAAAAGAATATTCCAATGTTTGTGAATAGCATCTTTGATAATATTGGTATTTCGCCCATATGTGGTAATGAACCTGATAGTCTCACTGGTATCCGCCCTAGTTTTAGTCTTGTACTCCAACAGGGACATCTTGTCTTGATTACTGGCCCAATTACTGGCAGAAATTATGTCAAAGTCCCTGTATCCCCTATTCCGAAATCTATCACAGAGGTCCTGCCGAGAAGAGTCATAATCCTCTTGAGTGGAACTAATTCTCTTCATGCGGAGAAACTGGGATTTCAGGATGTTGCAGATGCTATGGCTAGGTTATAAACTGGTAGCATGAAGCATATTATTATATTGAGGGTATTTATGAAAAACTTTGGTACTCAGAGTATTGTCCAGGTTTCTCCGAACAGTAACATCCAAAAAATTAATTTCGTTAATGTCCAAGCTCAAGGTGAACTTGATACCCCACTTATTGTCATTAAGGTATTGGACAAACTCAAGAAGAAAACCTATATCTGCTTGCCATACCATCCAGCAATCATCCAGATATCTCTGCCAGATGTCAATTTCATCAATATATAAGTTATGAGAGGAATCATATATTAGTTGCTCTTCCACAAAGGCCATGAACAAATCTGCATAGATCGGTGCAAATGAGGCACTCATCACGGTACCCTGAATCTGCCAGTAACATTCCCCCTGAAAATAAAAAACATTTTTATTCAGCACATGCTCTGCCATACACAGGAGTAAAGTGTTGAATCCTGCCGGATATAAATTGGCACACTCCAGCCAAAATTGTAAGGCCTGAAGAACGGCCCAATGGGGGATGTTTGTGTACATGGCCTTGACATCTAATGTACAAAGGAGCCACCCAGGTTCAAGCTGTGTTTCTGACAGAATTTTCAGAAACTGTGTGGTGTCTTGTATAAGTGCCTGGATGAGATTCAGAAGGGGTTTAAGATATTGGATCAAAAAAGCCGAGAGAGGTTCAGTTAGTGAGCCAATCCCAAAAACAATGGGCCGACCTGGTGGTTTAGTTAAGGACTTATGAATTTTGGGCAAGAGGTACAGGATTTGCTTCTGGGGATCCCTGACAGTTAAATGTTATTTAACTGCCTCCTTAATGATACCCTCATCAACAGCTTGACTCAGAAAAGAATCAATGTCCTTCTTAAAATTCAGTGTGGGATCCAAGGGCATGGCCATATAGTGATGTGGGTTCGACAACTGTCCCTTACCCTTGTCAAGATAATAATCCGTGTCCAATATGACTACTGCCCCTCCCTTGTCTGCAGCTACAATAACCACCCTATGATTGTCCTTAAGATCCTGTAATGCTTTCTTTTGCTCAATAGTTAGATTATGACCCAATACCAAAGACTCACCAGTTTTGAAATGTAAATCTTTGAGCACAGCCTGTAAAAAGATGGACACATTCATAGGTGGCTTAAAATTGGACTTATGGAATCTGAACTCAGTAGATCTTTGAGGATTATCTCCAGAAAAAAAACAGTTTGAGATTAAGCCTGTGGCAAAAATCGTATAGGTCAGATAACATATAAGTTTCATCCACAAAAAAGCCGGGCACAAAGTTCCCTTTATTAAGAAGCTGCTTCTGCTCTTCAGTTAAAATGGCACTGGATATATTCAAAACATTATGACAAATGTTGGCTAGTGCATCATTAGAGTCTGTAGTAGTCCCTCCACAGTAACTATTCCTGTTCCTGTGTTTCCTGCCACCCCACCTCCCACTACATCTAAAGGGCGATCCACGTTACGTTGTTTTTTTGGAGTGGGTGATTCCTGAGTGCCGGCACTATCTAAATTAGTAGCTGAGGATTCCACAGTAGAGGTACTGCTAAGATAGGTATCTGTCCTTTTCAAAATGGATCTAGGTCTCTTCTTACTGTTTGCCCCAACTGGTCTACTGGTCTCAGAAAATTTCACAGTTTTGGACACCTCAGAAGGTTTGCCCTTGTGATAATCCATTACATCCCTATTGAATTTTCTTATTTTTTTGTCCCGTGTCTGTTTCTCAAATGTGAGAAGCTCCTTTGATAAGTTGTTCAAACAAACAGTATATTGAGGTTGACCCTCATATCTTTTGGATTCCTCACAGAGTGTTTTAACATTCGCAATGTTCATGTCAATCATCCGCTCATAATATGAGCTCATGATGTGTACAAAAGACATGGAAGCCTGCTGGAGTGCCAGGTTCCAGTCTTTAACCAACACATCATCCATCTTGCCCACTAGGGGCTGAATACGAACCCTAAGTCCTCTGGGCATGATATCCTTGTTCTCATAGGCTCTGAAATGCTTCAGATGCCAAATATTCATTCTAAGGGTTTTCATCCCCCTACCTAACTTACTGAATCCAAGACTGCAGCTGTCAACTGGATCCATATTAGAAGCATCCTTGTCAGTGCCATTCTCATTCAGGATACCAAACACTCTTACGTCATTTCTAGCGGCACATAGGCCATTCAAAATAGATTCTAGATCCATGACAATTAGCTCACAATCCAACCAAATATTCCAACGAAAAGCAGCGAACTAGGATACCACCAGAGGCTCAGTAACTTTGTCCGAACAAGCCACCAAAGGAACCCCAAATTCCAAAAACCTGTAGGAATCCCAAAAACATATAATCCCCCCAAAAAGAGGGAACCTAATATGAAAAAACAATAGGGAAAGCAATCCCAGACTGGGTAACACAGCACCCCAAAGAGATTCTCTGTAACCAGAATTTCAGCTGCAAAATGACAAAACTCGACCTTAGGTTCAATGATGAAAAAGCTAACCAATAGTCTCAAAAAGATGTTGTTGGAGCCACAAATGCCCATTCCATCTGGTCAATTGCTATAAAGACATATAATATCCCAATCCTATATAGGCATTAGTAACCAGAACACACTAACTGGCCAGGTTCAATGATCCATCCACTGTATCCACTTATAGCCATAACAATTCAAAGAAAAATGAAAATAACTATATGCGTCAAAGGGCTCTACATCAGACCTTATCGCTAAAATTATAGTTTATATTCAATTAAGCATGAACGCATCATATATCAACAGGAAGGTTAATAGTCATTCCCACTTGTGTTATATACAACCATCTGCTGTATGTGGTATTCCCTAGTAAATATCATACATACCTATAAGGAGGGGATAATCCTCCCAATTGTCTTATGATAATCAGTTGGTTAATTATTGAAAAAACGTTTGTACCTAAGTGTGTATGGTAGGTGTAATAGGAATCTGACCGCAGTGTTACTTTAAAATAGCCTATATCAGAGCCAATGTTGCTACCAATCCCATCAACCGGTTAGCCACTAGAGTATGCAGGAATATGAAAAACTAAGAACAAAGCTATAATAAGTATTATTTCAAATCCTATACACTTCCCTGAAACAGTTACCCAGAAAAGGCACACTTAAAAAGATGATGTGTACAAACTGCATACCAAGATATCTTCTGAATTATGGTTAGTGTTTGCCCAAATGTTATTAATATAATGTCAAAAAGCAAGTGGGTGTGTGTATTGCATTAAATTAAACAAGCATTAAACATATGTATTGTTACATAGACAAAACAGTCCAATATATTTTAAAACCCCGGCCAAGTTGTATAATAATCGAGGCCTCACACCATAATAGTCAAAGAAGTCCGATGGTAAAACTGGGTGATATAGAACACATATGTCTAACCATAAAACATGAATCAAGCCATACAAATCCCAAGTTTCAAAATACCATTCAATAGTTGTTCATAGCCTCATAGAAAAAGCTCCTAATGTAAAGTAAGAAATATGACTGAGCATAGATACAGTAGAATCACCTGTAACCCGTAGGCACTTTAAAGTCCAAATAACATCATAATCAAGATATAATTTTAAGCATATCCAACCACAAATGGAATCAGACAAAACATAAATCATGTAATTTCAACATGCCACAGAACTGAAGTCCCCGATACCAGGACGTAATAATGCACCAAGCATAAATAAAATGAATCCTCAAGCTTCCAAACGTTGTTTCCAAACTGTCCCAGTAACCCGTTTCTGCATAATATCTGCACACTACATAAGCAAAAGTACTTCTGTGTATGTATAGTCCACACTGATATAATGTCCCAAAAATAATAAGATGAATAACGAACAGGGAAATAGTAGGGAGGTCCAGAATACAACCTACTTTGCCAATTAATAGTTCCAATCACCACGAACCCCCATTTAGTATACATACAATACAATGTCCGTAAAAAAAAAAAAAAAAAAAAAAAGAACTGTAGCAGTTTTAGTTGTAACGGACGTCCCAGGCCTGATTCAGCTTAGTCATTAATTCCAAAATGTTACTTCGTCGCTGCCCTAACAAAAAGTAAACCAACAGTACCTGAACATGGCATTAATAATGCCCACTTGTATTAGTAAAGTTTCTCACAGATAAGAAGTCCCAAAAAGGAAAAATGAGCCTTGAAATGCTGAAAATGTCCCATAAGTAACAGCTCACACTGCCATCTTATAATCACGATAACCGCAATGGAGAATTCCTGTATGACCCAACTAAACTTCCAAGATAGAAAATGCTGGTGCTAAATTTGATGGAGATGATTTAAAAAAGAATTATACATCCAACAGATCCGACAGACCTGAATCCAACCAAGAGGACTGAAACACACTGATGCAAATGAATCCAGGGTTTACCAAAAGATAGTGCCAGCACCCAGCCAACAGCAGAGCAGAAGCAGACTGCAAAGTGAAGATGCACAGTACGTACGGCAATGCAGGGCCAAACCAAATGAGGATACAGTAGCAAATGGCCAGCATGTGGGTGAAACCAAAAAGGCACAAACACAACAAATAGAGTTAAATCACACCATAAGAATGGCTAGAATAATTTTATTGTCCATACCAGTTTCGGCAAAATAGTCTTCATCAGTGGAATACCCTGAAACAGTGAACACTTTACTCCTGTGTATGGCGGAGCATGTGCTGAATAAAAATGTTTTTTATTTTCAGGGGGAATGTTACTGGCAGAATCAGGGTACAATGATGGGTGTCTCATTTTCACCGATCTATGCAGATTTGTTCATGGCCTTTGTGGAAGAGCAACTAATATATGATTCCTCTCATAACTTATATATTGATGAAATTTACATCTGGCGGAGATATCTGGATGATTGCTGCATGGTATGGTGAGCAGATATGAGTTTTCTTCTCGAGTTTGTCTAATACCTTAATGACAATAAGTGGGGTATCGAGTTCACCTTGAGCTCGGACATTAACGGAATTAATTTTTTGGATGTTACCGTTCGGAGAAACCTGGACAATACTCTGAGTACCAAAGTTTTTCGTAAATACCCTCAATATAATAATCTGCTTCATGCTACCAGTTTATATCCTAGCCATACCATCCGCAACATCCTGAAATCCCAGTTTCTCCGCATGAAGAGAATTAGTTCCACTCAAGAGGATTATGACTCTTCTCTGCAGGACCTCTGTGATAGATTTCGGAATAGGGGATACAGGGACTTTGACATAATTTCTGCCAGTAATTGGGCCAATAATCAAGACAGGATGTCCCTGTTGGAGTACAAGACTAAAACTAGGGTGGATACCAGTGAGACTATCAGGTTCATTACCACATATGGGTGAAATACCAATATCATCAAAGATACTATTCACAAACATTGGAATATTCTTTTGGCGAATGACATCTTACGACCAATCTTAGGGACCAGATGTCAATTTTCATTTAGGAAAGGCAAAACATTGGGTTCCCACTTTTCCCACTTCAAACATACTGGTAGTGGGGGTGCTATATACCAACAACTCACCCTGTCTGGGGATACTCTTTTTGGCACCTTCCCCTGTGGACATTGTTCTTCATGCCGTTATGTTAACAAACTGAAACAATTTACAAGTAAAAATACCAGTAAAGTGTATGACATCAAATTCTTTGAGAATTGTGGAATTGACTGGATTATTTATTTGGCTATCTGCAAATATTCAGCCTTTTATGTGGGTCAGACATCTCATCCACTAAGAATACGTATGTCAGAACATCGTAGTGACATACGTAATAAACGGGAAAAAAAATGCCTTATACAGGCACTGCCTGACACATACGAATGCAGAATTTCATTTTATGATCATTGACAGAATTGCTGGCAACAGGAATAACATGCAGGGATGGCATAGTATCTTGAATAGAAAAGAAAAATTCTGGATTATTAAGATGGGGGGCTTTTCCAACCTCGATTAAATGATCATTTATAGTGTTATATTTTTTTATTTTTTACTTTTTATTAATTTTTTTCTTCCTTATATTCTTTGTGCATGTATTTCTTGTAATGATTTGTATTTTTATTTTTTTTATTGAATTACAGTCATTATTTGTGCTTAATTGAAGGAGGTGTTGTTAATTAATTGTGTTGTGGGGAGGGCTGTACTTCCCATTGGTGGATGGGTCTATTTATGTAGGAATGAGTGTTCACTGTTCCATGGTATTCCACTGATGACGGCTATTTTGCCAAAACCGGTATGGACAATAAAATTATTCTAGCCATTCTTATGGTGTGATTTAACTCTATTTGTTGTGTTTGTGTCTTTTTGGTTTCACCCACATGCTGGCCATTTGTTACTGTATCTTCATTTGGTTTGGCCCTGCATTGCCATACGTGCTGAGCATCTTCACTTTGCATGTATCAATCCAGACACATACAACAACTGGAATGGCTCCAGAAATAACCATACTAAAAGGGTACAAAAGTCTAAAGATATGTCCTACATGGACCAACTCAAAGTTCTGTCACAGTACATGGTATCCTAAAAACTGATAAGAGGTGACCTCTGCCTGACATAAAAGGCATCCTCCAACCTATTGTTGATGAATTTACTGCACATCAACAAGTCAAATGCTATCATAAATACTCAGTCTAGGGATCTAAACATCTTCTAAAACAGCAACAGAATTGCTTTGAGGGACAGATTCATTCTTGTCTATCTTCAAGCACAACATGGATCTATGGATGGGAAACACAAAATTTATCCCAACAATTAATGGACAGAGGCAGCTTCTAAGTGCCTTATGTCATACATGGGTCCCCTCAAATTGCCTATGCCATGATCCCAGTTATTCTCAGTACAGATGATATATAACTATCAACTGTTGCATGGATAAGGCCAATCTAACACCAAATGGGAGTTAGTTCAAAAAGGGAAATTGGCTATGCTTAAAACGGCCTTCAAGGGCAGCTAGCCTAGTACTTACCTATGACCCTGTAAACCTGTAAAGGGTTAGACTGATTCTGTTATCAGTGATCTGATTATTATAAATCTAAGTTAATTTCCTGGTGGTCATCTGGTTCTAGTAAAAAGGAAACCAATTATTTATTTAACTATGTTAAGAATTGTCTGCCTTTCTCTTTACTAGGATGGAGAATAGTGCAGTGTTCTGCCTTTCTGTTTACTAGGACTGAAGAATAGTGCAGTATGTTTGTGACGTAGTGAGCTAAGATACTCTTAGCTTGTTTATTTCCTTAATTCACTTATAGTAGCTTAAGGGTATGCCGCGGTGGTACAGTGGTAGCGTTGTCACCTCACAGCAAGATGTTCTCCCATTTGATTCTCGGCTTGGCTTGGGAGTGCCTTCTGTGTGGAGTCTGCATGTCCTCCCCATGGTTGGGTAGCATTCGAAAGACATGCGTGCGTAAATTGGCATGCCTTTGTTGAAGGTTGGGCGTCGAGCTGGCACCTCGGCATTTCGTAAAAATCTATTGCCCGTCATTGGTGGACCGGAGTTCCGCTGTGGCGACCCCTTACCAGGAAAAAGCTGAAAGACAAACGACAACAACTAATAGCTCAAGGGAACAACTATTGCTTCCTGCATAGGAACACTACAGTTAATAGAATAAGCTGAGAGTGCAAGCCTCTTAAACAGCTACAATGTTTATTGCATGTCAAGGACATTATTGAAAAACTTGACAAAAATTACCATATCTTATCTAAAAAGACAATTTTTTTTTACATATATTAATGTGGAAAACTAAATAGCTATTTTTTTAATTATATGTATTCTAAAAGACTACAGTTCATTACTCTGTCTACTAATAAGTCACCATGTTTAATAAAAAAGCATAATAAAAATTTAGCATCAGTTTGTCAAACTAACAAGCTATAACAAGAAAATAAAAATACATTTTTCAGAATCAAAGGAGAATTATTAGGTATTCTAATGTGTTAAGAATTCTTTCAATATTCAGAGGAACTTTATTACCTACTCCATCTGTGAATTAACACTTACCTTCACCACTAATCACTCCTAGTGCCCAACAAAAATCCACCATGCATTCTGCCATTTTACTTCAAAACCATACTAAGCAAGAAAATAGAAAAACAATTGACAAAACAGCCTCTTATGCTCCCTCAAGATTATATAGTTTACTGCTATGGTTTGTCATACTTTGCAAAGAACACACTTTTTCATTTCTGTCATAAATACAACCACTGTCTCACTACCATGGGTGGCACACCACTAGGTGACACTGGGACACATGCCCAGGCTGTAACTATGTGTGTGTCTTAGGGAGTATCTCAGTACCAGAATGTCTGAATTATTATTATCATCATTATTATTATTACTATTACTATAATCTCACCTCAAGCAAAAATAAAAAAAGTAGAAAATTCACTATGAAGTTATAGAAGTGAAGCTACAACTTGCAATACTCTGATTTATATTCTCTCATTATTGGTTTGTAATGCAAATCCAGCCAGTATGAGACTGGCATCAGAATTCATTGGTAAAAGGCAACTTGAAAAGGAGCAGAGCAATTCGCACTCTGGAGGATTTTGTTTTGCCAGTGAATAGAAGACTATGAGCAATAGCTTGGATAGAGTATCAGGTTGGGGACCTGATGTAAAGTGAGCTGATCTGAGCAGTGACTGGGCAACAACTTTCTTCAGCATGGATGGATGATCATTGATCTGAGTGAAGACAGGTCAGGTAACATATTAGCAGGCAGAGAAGCAGAGCTCTCAGCTGTCCCTGATTTTACAGAATACCTCTGATTTTGCTCTATATATTTAGCCTGTTCCTTGTATTTTATTATTTGAATTATAGGCATTAAGTCAGCCACTGTCAAACTGGTAAATGAATGGATATTAGTAAAGTATTGCAGCAATGTTTCAAGCAGAAGTAGAATGAATAAATATGCAGACTCTGATTACTATTTCTACAATGCAACTTTTTTAGTAGAAGATGCATTTATGAATAGAGGGTCATATCCTCACTGGAATCGATATGCCCTTTATAATGTCAGGGATAAGAATGTGGAACATGTTGTTAAGAAATTAGTGTTTATGTGAGATTTCCCTTTTTATAGTGATTATGTCTAGCTATAGCACTTAAATACCAAAACTGAAGAACAGTTTCTTAGTAGATATTTGAATTTCAGATTTCATATCTTTCACAAACATCATACTAATGCTAAACTTGTTATTCTTTCAACTAAGTATATAAGACCAATATTTGAAATATGTTACTTGCTTGGAATATTTGCTCATCATTATATGATGGTTTTGCTGATGATTTTTGAGCTAAGAGGTTGACAAGTATAGTACAGGCCTAGAGAGTATTTGCATCTGTGCCACAACTAATCCAATTACCTTTTCTCTCCAAGTGTTTATCAATTTATTCAGGATCTGAAAACTATAGGCCCAGCTGCTTCAAACACAGAGACACCTTAGTGTAAATAAGTGCTCTAGAATTTTAAAAGTCATTTATGCATTTTTCTGTTTCTGCAAATTGCTTTCCATGTAGACATACAAGAAATACTTATCCTTAGTATTTTCCAGTGTCCACAAAAATACAGGAAGCATACTTTGTCTGCATTATTTATTCATTGAAATTATAGATGTACAAACACAATTTTACATTGCGTACATGTTGTATTTGTCCGACTTGTCCTATAATCCTTCTTGGATTATTGGATTATGGGTATTACTTTATGCGATAAGTTTGCCTACTCAGATTTTGTAGTACTAATGTATTATTTCATTAGGGTTTTGTCAGCATTCAGAGATATATCACTTTGACTAGAATATGTTTTCATGTGTGCACTGAATTAAATCAAAACACTCAAACATTGAGCATAAAATGTTGGCAATGCCAGTGTCGACAACCACTATGCATGTGCCAAGCATTAATGTCAACACATGCAAAATTCAAAAGTAAAAAAATAAATAAAGGCCCCACATCCCCTGCTAATTATGTATATGAACTCAGAGATTGCACATTATCAGGGATAGTGCATATTCCCCAACATCTAGAATTATAAGATGTTACCACCTGTTGACCATTCGTTTTGTAGACTGAATTTTGTCAACAAAATAGATATTGACCAAAGCAACATTTACACAAATTAATTTATCTCATATTTATAAATTTGTGACCAATATCTTTATTCGATCATGAGATGGCATCTGAGTTGTACACAATCAATAAAGTGGCTGCAACTGACGAGAACAGAAACAGTCTGTAGATGAGAATGTTTGACCTCTTTTTTATTTGAGAAGTTCAACTAGAAATTACTGTAGTTTGTCATAAATAATATGCACTTGTGTGAAATAAGCTGACATACATTAAAGTGCCGAATATTTTTTTAAATGACAACATTTGAGATGTACTCAAAGAAATGGCTGTAACCAGTGAATATATAAGCATTATGTAGAATGGTAGACTTCTGTAGCTGCAGGATCCAGTGGTCTAATATGGGTTTGTATAAAACAAGCTGACATACATTAATATAGCCAGGGATTATTATCTGTCCTCAGTCTGGCATTGGAGGTGTCCTTCTACTATTATTGGGTCAGATCAACTGTTATTGATCTGGTTTGGCAGGGCTAATATGCATTTTGTGTGAAATAAGTTGATATACAACACTGTGGCCTGTTTTTAGGTAGTTCAATCAGTAACAAACATCTGAGGTCTACACATTTAACAAAGTGGCTACAATTTGTAGCAATACTGCATGGGTGTGTTTCTGCTCTGGTGATATTTCTTCAAAGTTAAATAGTCACTAATCAGGTCTGGCAGGGGCAGAGCAATTTTGTGAGAATTGCTGCATGTGTATGCTTAGGATGGATTTGTGTAAATAAAATATCATCTCTATCTTATATCCTGTCTTCACAGTCAGAGTAGTTGTACCCTATTAGAAAGTCCATACTGTGACTATGACAAATTGTGGATGCAAAGGGCTGAAACTGGTGGTTGTGAGATTTTATAAGCATAATAGAGAACAACCCATACTTTAAGTTGATGAATTTTACTTATTATTTTGCAGTGTCCTTTCTGAAAGTCTTTTGATTCATTTTACAACAAAATGCATATCTTCTTTTCTCTTACATTGACAAATGTGTACCACATTAAATAACAGATACACTGGCATAGTTTAACATTATAAATTATACCTGATTTATGCATGTGGTGCCTGCTATATGACTTCATACCTTTCAGCTTCTTAGAGCAAGAAATCTGGACAAAGCCAGAAATAAAAGTGTGACAAAGGCCCAAAAATAGGGACAATGTTTAAATATTGCTCTTACAAATTTAGAAAGTTGATAGAATAACAGATTTTATATTAGCATGAATTTTCTGAAGGCTATGAAGTCTGAAACTCAAATGTATGTCATTATTTTCTTACTTTAGTCTTTAATGATTTGCCACTAATTTGCCAGAAAACCATAAATTTATGAAAAACAGACCATAAATATGAGGCAAAAATCTGGACATTCTGCGAAAATCTGTACAATTGAGAGGTATGTATGACTCTGTTCTCTTTCTAAGTGAAACAGTGAAACTACTGCTATAAATATATACATATTACTACTAATAACATGTCTTTTAAGTGGAAACAAGCTTAATAAATTATATTTAATAAGAAAGAAAAAAAACACGCAAGCAAGAAAAAAACAAAACATTTTAGACTGATTTCCATCCTCCCTATGCCTGAAAAGATTTTGAGGACTGTTTTTACACAAATATCAGAATATACTACAAAATATAGCATCCTATGCTCCCTATCAGCAAAGGTTTTGGTGATGGCAAAGCCCTTTTCAACCTCAAAGAGAACATTCTCCACAGTATGGGCATAGTTATTACTGATCTTACCAAAAAATTTGATTTGGTACATCATCCCCTACTATTAAATTACTTTTGAAATATAGGGATTAACCCTGCCAAGCTAGTCTAGTTCCAAGACTTCCTCAGCAGCAAAAAATACAAAGACAAAATCCATTTCATCACATCTCCCCTTCCCCACTCCCCCTCTGATGAAGTCATTCCCCGAAGTTCAGTTTTTATCTCTACTGCCATTTTCTGTATTTTTAAACAGTCTACTAGCAGATGTCTCACAATATAAAATCAGGTGTATGTCAAAATATCTAAACTCAAGTTATCTAACAATGAAAATATCAAATTTCAACATATCTGAACTCAAAATATTGAAAAAGAAAACCTAATTTATGTAGGAGCCCAAGCCTCCTGCACCCCCTATATCCCTTGCAACTTATATATACCAACTCCAGAATGTCACCCTATAAAATCATATTATGCACTAACAAATTGGTTTTGCACAGGACAAGCTCATCTCCCTTTACCATCAAAAGCAAACAGAAGGCTCTCTAATTGTTTCATACATTACAGACTCAATCTGGATGTCCAAACATATCAATTATTTCTGAAAAAAGACAAACCTGGGGATTCAATAAACTCTGTGTAGGCTTAGAATAAAGCCTACATGGAATTTACATGTTTGCGCTGGGAGCAGCAGTGCTTATTGCATATGTATGCTGTGCACTGCCTTTAAACATAGACAAGTGTGGTTTAGTGAAACTGTGTATAGCAACAATGGCAGCAGCAGTCATGTAAACCTCTTTACCTACAGGCAAAGTAGGTCTGCAGGATTACGTTGAATGCCACAACAATTACCAAGGTTATTAATAAAGCAATGTATATAGTTCCAACACATTACATGAAAGTGCATACAGTGCAGAGTATTGTGGAAACCTTTGTCAGGCATACAGAATAAAAGTTGTGTAAATGATCAGTAAGGGTACATAAACTGCATTATAAATAAATAGGGGAAGTGTGTGTATTGAAGAAGGATACACAGATGAACTGTAGGAATGAACTTAGGGGAAGAGGACAGATGAAACATGGTAATACACAGCAGATGAGGGCATGTCAGTGAAAACAGTTGTAGCATTAACGGTAATCACATATTGACATGATACAGTATGTACTGCACAGATATTGTATATTATACAATGATTGGCCATTGACATTCAAAAATGAGCATGCTGATTGGTCAGCCCAACCAGTGTGCCCATTATAAATCGAGCATATGCCAGTGGAAAAAAGCCCGGTTGCCCTGACTTTCTTCCATTAATATATGCTATAAATTTTTAAGTTTTCTTCACCATAAAAAATAACAATAATAAAATTAGAAATTTGGACAGTTACGAGGTACGAGAGAGGCAGGATAGAGAAAATACTATTAAAATCAGGTACTTTATTCAAAACTAAAGAAATGTACCTGATTTTCCTTGTATTTTCTCCATTTTGTCTCTCTCTTACCTCTAAGGTGTCCGAATTTCAACCTTTTTTTCTAAGTTGATTCCTTTCCAAAGCATGAGAACATAGGTCCATACACATGCACAGTACATCAAGAGAAGAAGTAGGATATCTAACGAAAGTGGAATAACACCATAGAACCATTATACAAAGACATTATTTAAGAAAAGTAAGTATTTATTTCTTAAATAATGTCATTGTATAATAGCAATAACTGATCCTGGGTGTGGTATATTTTGAACCTGTGAATGGTTGGCTTTGCTTAATCACTTGGGCTTCACCCTTGTGATTAAACCACACCAACCATGGGTAAATCTTCAATATACCATACCCAGTCATTGTTTAGTGCAATATTATTTATTTATTTTTATTTATCATTTTGTTGCCCGGGGAAGTCCGACTAGGACAGAACCAATTTTCAGCGGAGGCCCGGGGAGAAACACTCCAAACACATGTCTTTGGATTGTGGGAGGAAACCTGAGTACCCAGAGGAAACCCACGCAAACACAGGGAGAACAAGCAAACTCCACACAGAAGGCACCCCAGCCAAGAATCGAACCAGAGAACCTCTTGCTGTGAGGGCAACGTTAACCGCTGCAACATTGCACCACCCATGTGACTGTCACACAAGGTGACATATCAGTGGAGTTGATACTTTGTGATATAAGCATCCTGACATGAACAATGCACAGGACATATATCAGGGATGGTATATACAATAGGGATTGTGTGCGTATTTTAAAGGTGTGCAGAATGAATTGCCTGAATATGAATGTAATGTTAGCATAGGTCTCAACCAAGTGGGACACATAACAATAGGCCCTTGGACAACAGTAGACAGAAGTGCATACAATCAGGGACAATATCAGAATAATATCACCAGTAAATCCATATCTTTGACATAACATATGTGATTGTGAGTGATCATAGGTGGTTCTGCAAGACTGCACTTGTACAACTATTATGATTTTTAAACCTACTAGATTCCCTCGCTCCTTGGAGAACAAAATGCACTAAAAGTAATTCTGTCCCATGGCTAACTAAGAATACCTTAGCCACCATGTGACTCCATGATAAAGCTTGGAAACACTACCATAAAACTAAAACTAGTACTTTCCTTAATCAATACAAAACACTCCACAACCAAGTAAAAAGAACTCATTAATGCAGACCGTTAAGCCTATTTTTCCACTCTCCAAACACACCACAACAATAACACTAAAGAATTCTGGGATGAAATCTCCTCTCTTTTTAACCCAGGTAAAAAAGAAAACCCTTGCCCTGACCCAAATGCCTCTGACTCAGATTTAGCTACTCAATTCAACTCATTCTTTATTGATTCCATATCCAAACTAACATCATCCTTCACTAATAATCTTGCTTCCCCTCAACAACCTCCATACATCCCTTTCTCCTCCACTACTTCTAGCTCCCAACCTCCTCCCTTCTCCATGAACCCTATCCCTATCTCTATCATAAAAAAAACTTCTTCTAAAATTGAAACCTTGCTCTAATGTCCCTGACAAAATACCCTTCTACTTCCTAGAAATAACCACAGAAGCCATTGCCTTCCCTATCTGCATCCTAATAAATCGATCAGTTTCAGAATGCCATGTTCCCCAGATCTGGAAAAAGGCCTATATTATTCACTCCATAAAGGCGGTAACAATAATGATATCTCCAACTTCTGCCCCATCGCTATATTATCCCCTGTTTCTAAACTTCTTGAAAAATGCATCCACCTGCAACTCCTACCCTATCTTATAAATAACCTTCTTATTCCCACCCAGCATGGAGTCCGACCCAGCCATAGCACCACCACCACTCTCTTCTCCTTCCTAGAAACTATAAACAAAGCCAGTGACTCTGGTCATATTGTATCCACCATCCTCCTAGACCTCTCTAAGGCCTTTGACACCTTCTGTCATAACCTTCTTCTTGTAACTAAGCTCTCTAAACTAAATATATCCCACTCCTCTATTGACTGGTTCACCAGTTACCTGTCAAATAGGCAACAAGCAGTTAAGTGGAAAAAATCTACTTCACCATTCCTAAACACTCCCACAGGTGTGCCCCAAGGCTCAATTCTAGGCCTCCTTCTATTCAATATTTTCATTAACAGCTTCTACCATGCCATCCCTAATGCCAACCTCATCCAATATGTGGATGTGAAGACAATAATCTGTTCTGCAACCTCCACTTTTTCATTAACAAAACTAACCGAAGATGCCTTCTCCTCTACAGAACAATGGATGCTAGATAACCATCTAGCACTAAATGCAATCAAGACTAAACTCGTGATATTTCCCCCCTCTAAAAGCACCTCCCTAGACAAAAACTCTTTCTCTATCAACAGCTGAAATAGCACTCCTCTTGAAATAGTCTCCACTGCTAAACTGTTAGGAATCCTCATCAATGACCAACTAAAGTTTGATAGGCATCTTCATGTAAATATCAAAAAATTCACAAGAAACTTGCATGCTTTATCGCCACAACCATTACACTTCTCCCTCCACCAGACTTGCTCTTACTAACACATACCTCATCCGTTCCCTCCTGTATGGTGCCTCTATCATTACCAATCTGCAATCCTCCCTCAAATCAAAACTCTCCTCTTGCTACTATACAATTTCAAAATTTGCAACTGGCCACAGATCCAATGCCCATTACTGCATCTCCCTGCACCAACTGAACTGGCTTGAACTGCCCAATTATCTTACCTATATTCAACTAATCCAAGCACATAAACTTATTTTTAGCCCCTCTCTCTGCCCCTCCCTTGCTTCTATCTTCCAAATGCATTTTCCTAACAGATGCCTTCGATCTAACTTCTAAAACCTAATACAACTACATAAACCTGCCCGCCCTCCAGGCAAACATCTTCTATCCTTCTGCTTAGCATGCCACTGGAATTCTCTCCCTCCTCTTATCTGTACCACTAACAATCTCTCTACCTTTAAAACTCTACTTCACTCTCACCTAATCTCACAATGGGAATACTCTTGCTCTCACCCTACATAACTTCCTTCACTATAATTATCTCTACACCAAAAATATCAGCTAATAGCCTTCTCTAGCCCATGATTTTCTTGAAGGAACTTGCATTCTTTATACCACCTTACATTTTTCATAATGGGATTTTTCATGCATTTGCTCCATCAAATGACAATTTATTGCAACTGTTGTTACCATGTATTTTTTTCTCTCTAATGTCTCTTTAACTGCTTTTGTAAACTTTGTAATTGTTCTTATTTTGTAATTCTGTAATTTACTATATTTGTATATATGTGTATTTTCTGGAGCTTTTCTCCCCAGGACTCCATTGAAAATGGGCTCCTCGTGGCCCAGTGGACCATCCTTGTGAAAAAACTGCAAATAAATAAATAAAATAAATAAATTCATCATCAGTCCCTGAGGGGAATCAAGCACACCTACCTCAAAATGTAGCATCTGATGGAGGTGTTCAGAGGGACACTGTTACACCTGTATTAGAAATAATGAGAAATCCTGGCTAATTGACAGGTGTGCCTAGCACTTGGTCTACTCATAAGGATGCATTGTCCATATTGTGCTTATCTTGTGTATTTATGTTCATAATGGAACAAATCCCCCATGACTTTCCTTCATCTACTGTGTCCCTATGGCTGTGGCATCAATCCTTTGTGTGTGTTGATACTGTATGCATTATAGCAATACCACGCTTGGATTCAGTCATTGTCCACAATTTTCAGTCCTCCACAAAGCTGGTTGAAGAAAGGATGTGTAAGTCAGTTTTGATATCTGACACTTAAATAACAGACTGGAAAGGGCCTACCACTAAGCCCTGAGGTAAAGACCTGGTCACTGGATTCTAAATAGGGATGACTTCACACACTGCAACACATTTAGCTATCACATATGTATTCCAGTTGTCTACCCACTTGGTGACGTATGTGTTTATGGAAATTTGTGACAGTTCTTCTGTAATACCTGACTGCTGATTTGTGTCAAATGCCTTGGACAGGTCAAGTTACACAGGACGATAGTGTTGTTATCATGCATTCCCTTGGTAACCTTCTTGAAGACGGCAAACAGATGAAACAGACATGATGTAATCTGAACAAATCAAATGTGGGTTTAGTATACAGTTGGGGTATTACTTGTGCAATTTTAGAGAAGGTCCATGACTCCTTGGTTACCTCACAGACGAGGAGAGTCAGGATGGGTCTATAACTCCATCTATCAAGGGATGGTCCCCTGAGTCAGAAGGATGCATGTTGCTGTACACTCTTCTATGGGAACATTGGCTATCTGGAGGCTGAGTTGACATACGGATCCAGCTGTGTCTGGTAGGTCAGGTTTTAAGTTATGCTATAGGCAACCTGTGATGTTGTTAAAGACCATTGCTTTTTATTATCAGCCATAAAGACCACACAGATATGGCTGCCCTGCTGAGAATAAAAAACAAGTAATGTTTGCATGTATACTTTGGCTGATGGCCAGTATTGACAGGGTGGTGACATGTTACTCAAACTGTCAGCTAGCAGATTGCCTATTTCCGCTGGGTGGGTATATCTGTTGACATCCACACAGAGATCTGTGCTTAGTTGTGTATTCTACTTAACATTTCATATGTATTGAAATAAATGATTTGTGACAAGACTTACATACAGCCTTGATCATTTATCGCATCAGATGATCGTGTTTTCGGAAACTCTAACTCCATATGCTTGAGACCATATGATTGAATTTTTGGAAACTCAAAGCTTTTGAATGGAAATAGTGTTACAGTGAAGATCAGGACATTTCCATGTTTCCTCACTGTAGTGCGATCACAGAGTTGGTATATATAATTTACAGGGTGTATGGGGGGGGGTAAAAAAGGTAGATTTGTGTGTGTGTGTGTGTGTGTGTGTGTGTGTGTGTGTGTGTGTGTGTGTGTGTGTGTGTGTGTGTTTTTGATGTTTGAATTTTTAGAAACTCGATCATATGGTCTCTTCAATATTTCTTTTGTGTTTCTGAAAAGTTAATCCATCTGACATTCCATACACCGTTGCTATGCACACAGTAATACAGCTCTATCAATGTCACGTATTTACATCACGTGCGCAACATGTGCCTATATGTCTTTCAAGGGAAAGCTGTGTTTGAGCAGCCTGATATCATATCAGGACACATTCTTGGGTGTAGCAGCACAACTGCACATGCAATGAATTCCATAAGGCTGTAATTGCATCAAAACATGTGATACATTTGTTGTGTATATCACAGCATAAAAGCCATGCCTATGAGACAAGACTTATGTTACCATGTAATCAATATGAATTGATATTGATGTCAGTCACAAAATATTTAATGATGGCATGTAGACATGTACACACCTGTGCCATACTGCAAGTGTCACTGTGATGGAGGAATGTGAACTTTGTAGAAGGTTGAACTGCCCCACTAGGAAAATACATGACCTAATAACACCACCAATATACATAAGTGTATCATACCATGTCAACAGTTCTCAGGTATCATATTACTACAACTGTTATAGATACATACACATATTACATACATACATACAAATATTTCAAGCATGGGCATTAATGCCCTTCTAGCTTGCCATTATACCAACACACTTGTTCCCATAAAAAGTATCCAGGCTGTTCTTAGAATATCTAAACTAGTACTTGCTTTAATATAATTTGGTAGTCTGTTCTATGCATCAGATGAGCATGTACTGCAATGCCATCAATGAATGTAAATACATTAGCTCACATCACAGATTGTAAGACCCCATTGTAACCATACTGCACATCTACACCTCAATATAGTACATGTCATTGACAGGAACAGTGACATGTCAGATATTTATAGGGTTATATGACAATGGTCAACATCACATAAAATCCTAACCATCATTATACCCTATAAAAATCCTTATATCTATATTATGAACGATAGGAAGCCTATTGTGCATATGTGCATACTTGCTTGATTGCATTACATCCTGCCACTGTCCATAAGGGACATGTAAACCACACAATGACAGAATTAGCAATCACACATGCAGTGGTCTTGATATGGTGTGCAGAGGCTCATGGAAAGACTGTGCTTCAAGATGTGTGTATGCATATTTAACATGAGGACTTCCTGCACTTCTCTGCAGGGAAGATGTCATGTGGCCAGTGGAAAAAGGATGCATGGGGCTAAGTGAAAAATTTTTGAAGTGGCATTGCAATGAACAATGATTCCAAAGATCATACAATGGCTATGACATGCCATCAACCACACACACACACACACACACACACACACACACACACACACACACACACACACACACACACACACACACACACACACTTACACAAACACAGCAGCAGCAGCAGACTGGGCCTGATTTGAGCATTATACCTGTGTGTGTATAGATTATGAATGCCACGTAATGTCACAGTAGCAACACCACACATGTCTGACAGTAACACTGTCACATTGCACTTTACAGAGTATGATAGCATCATTCTTAGGAGAACATTTCAGGAGGAGTGTGGAACATGAATGTGGAGTTACATCCCAGTGTAACATTGTCTCAAAAGTGATAGGTGGATATACAGACAAGCAAGTCACCTGTTGTCAGATTAGAACCCCTATATGTGTAGGTAAAGTAGTGTGCAAACGCAGTAATTAATGTTACTGCCACAGTACAGGTTTGTTGTGACTGCTGTCAGAGAGTGTATGTTATACATGTTATACAGGATGACATCATCATTGTATGCTAAAATGAGATATTTGGAAATGGGTTTGACATAGCTGTAGACTCACATATCATTCTAAGATTGTCACCATAGTAAATATTGGAAGCACACACCATTTATTGTAGTCAGAAGAGAACCTCTACCTAACTATTTACAAAGGAGGATACTTAACACAAGCACCATGGAACAAGTCTGACTTTGGTAGTGACTGACAACACTTTAAAGCTGATGACATCATCAGTGTTTGGTGAGAAGAAGATTGTAATAGCAGTGTCCCACGTGCTGGTGTAAAATTATCTTTTGAATGTCAACCAACTAAACACACAAGATTTGACTGCATTGAGAATAGAACCCCAACCTAAGAACACTGACTAGAGAACTCAGTATTTAATGCAAGCACCACAGCATAAGCCTGGCTGTTATTGTGCTCAACAACATTTATAGCTCATGACATCAGCAGTGTCTGGTGAGAAGAAGATGGTAATAGCAATGTCTGACATGCTGTTTTAAAATGATCTTTTGAATGTCAGTCAAGTGAACACACACACACACACATATGCACGCAAACACATATACCAATTAATTGCAGGGAATACAGAAGCCCTATCTTCCCAATTACACAGCACAGTATTTTACATAATCATCACTACACAAGTCTGACTTTGGAAGTGCCTGACAATACTTTAGAGCTGATGACATCTGCAGTTTCTGGTGAGAAGAAGATGATGATAACAGTGTCAGACATGCTGGTGTAAAATGGTCTCTTGAATTTCAACCAAGTGAACACACACGCACACATATATCAATCAACCACAGTGAGAACAGAACCACTACCTTCTGAGTTACACAGCACAGTATTTAATGCAAACATCCCTACACAAGTCTCATTGTGGTAGTGTCTGACAACACTTTATAGCTGATGACATCAGCAGTGTCTAATGAGAAGAAGAAGGTGATAGCAGTGTCCCACATGCTGGTGTAAAATGTTCTCTTGAATGTCATCCAACTGAACAAGCACACACACACTCACACACACACACACACACACACACACACACACACACACACACACACACACACACACAGACACACACAGACACGCACACACACACACACACACACACATGCACACACACGCACACACACACACACACACACACACACACACACACACACACACACACACACACACACACACACACACACACACGTTGACCACAGTGAGAACAGAACACCTACCTACCTATTTACACAACACAGTAGTTAAAACAAGCATCACAGTACAAGTCTGGTTTCTATAGTGTCTGATAAAACTTTATAGCTGATGACATCACAGTGTCTGGTGAGAAGAAGCTTGTGATACCAGTGCCTAACATGCCAGTGTAAAATGCTCTCTCTAATATCTATCAAGTGACCACAAACATTCATACAAATTGACTGCAGTGAGAAAAGAACCTCTACCTACCTATTAACAAAGCACAGTACTTAATGCAAGCAGCATGGAACAAGTCTGGCTTGTATGATGCTGCAGGACAATTCATAGTGGACAACATCACCATTGGATGTTTAAAGGAATATGTTGTGAGGCCTGCATTAAATGGATGTGTAGGCATGTACAACTTTCAAAATATTGGTACTCCTGATGATCAAAGGATACACAGTTATGCTCTTTTGCCAGGCAGACACATACACACCAGTTGACTACAATGAGATTAGAACCCCTACCTAAGTACACTGACTAGAGAACTCATTACTTAACACAAGCACCACAGCACAAGTCTGACTTTTATAATACTGCAGGACAATTTATAGTGTATGACATCAGCAACAGATGTTTGAGAGAAGTTGTTGGGAGCCTGAATGAAATGGATGTGTGGGCATGTACAACATTGAATTAGTACTCCAATGGAATGTACTGATGCCTGCAGGAAACATAGTTATGCTTTTCTGACTTGACAGACTTGCACACCAATTGACTGCAGGGAGAACAGAACCCCTATCTTCCCAGTTACACAGCACAGCATTTTACACAATTATCACTAGACAAGTCTGACTTTGGTAATTCCAGGCAATACTGTAGAGCTGGTGACATCTGCAGTTTCTGGTGAGAAGAAGATTATGATAACCATGCCTGACATACTGGTGTAAATTGCTCTATCAAATTTCAACCAGGTGAACACATACACACACACACACACACACACACACACACACACACACACACACACACACACATTTATACTAATCGACCACAGTGAGAACAGAACCCCTATCTTCCAAGTTACATAGCACAGTATTTAATGACAACATCACTGCACAGGTCTGACTGTGGTAGCATCTGACAACACTTTATAGCCGATTACATCAACAGTGTCTGATGAGAAGAAGATGGTAATAGCAGTGTCCCTCGTGCTGGTGTAAAATGATCTCTTGAATGTCAACCAACTGAACAAACACAAAAAACAAGTTGACCACAGTGAGAACAGAACACCTACCTACTTATTTTCACAGCGCAGTAGTTAACACAAGCATCACAGCACAAGTCTGGTTTTTATAGTGTCCGATAAAACTTTATAGCTGATGACATCAGCAGTGTCTGGTGAGAAGATGCTTGTGATAACAGTGCTTGACATGCTGGTTTAAAATGCTCTCTCTAATGTCTACCAAGTGACGACAAACATTCATACCAATTGACTGCAGTGAGAAGAGAACCTCTACCTACCTATTTACAAAGCACAGTACTTAATCCAAGCACCATGGAACAAGTCTGACTTCTACAATGCTGCAGGACAATTCATAGTGGATGACATCACCACTGGATGTTTAAAGGAATATGTTGTGAGGCCTGCATTAAATAAATGCGTAGGCATGTACAGCTTTCAAAATATTGGTACTCCTGATGATCAAAGGATACACAGTTATGCTCTTTTGCCAGACAAACACATACACACCAGTTAACTGAAATGAGATTAGAACCCATACCTAAGTACACTGACTAGAGAACTCATTACTTAACACAAGCACCACAGCACAAATCTCACTTTTATAATGTTGCAGGATATAGTGTATGACATCAGCAACAGATGATTGAGAGAAGTTGCTGGGAGGCCTGAATGAAATGGATGTGTGGGCATGTACAACATTCAATTAGTACTCCCATAGAATGTACTGATGCCAGTAGGAAACATAGTTATGCTTTTCTGACTTGACAGACACACACACACAGACACACACACACACACACACACACACACACACACACACACACACACACACACACACACACACACACACACACACACACACACCATTTGACTGCAGGGAGAACAAAACCCCTAACTTCCCATTTACACAGCACAGTATTTTACACAATTATTACTACACAAGTCTAACTTTGGTAGTGCTTAACAATACTTTAGAACTGATGACATCTGCAGTTTCTGGTGAGAAGAAGATGATGATAACTGTGTCAAACATGCTGGTGTAAAATGATCTCTTGAATTTCAACCAAGGGAACATACACACACATATACTAATCGACCACAGTGAGAACAGAACCTCTACCTTCCAAGTTACACAGCACAGTATTTAACGCAAGCATCCCTACACAAGTCTGACTGTGGTAGTGTCTGACAACACTTTATAGCTGATGACATCAGCAGTGTCTGATGAGAAGATGGTAATAGCAGAGTCCCTCATGCTGGTGTAAAATTATCTCTCTTTTTTTTTTCCAAAATCTCTTCATTTCAATTTTCTTTTTTCAAATAATAACAACAATACGGTAACTCAAAAACACAAATAAACAATACAAATACATATCTAAAGAAAACAGACAACAATCTCATTCCAAGAAAATTATACATATATATATATATATATATATATATATATATATATATATATATATATATGGGAACACTTCACATAATTGAATTACTGAAATCTCGAATTTCATATGGTCAAGACCATATGATCGAGATTTCAGTAAATCGAATATGTGTAGTGTTTAAAAGTAAGAGTTTACTTACCTTAATACATTACATGCACACAGAGGGAAGGATTCTTGTACGCTCTGTGTGTACGTAATGTTTTATTTTTTTTGCGGTGTTGACAGGAAATGAGAAATCTCCCGTTTTGTGCTTCCGCATACAGCGCAAGACAGGAGATTTCCCATTTCCCCACTGTAGCACGATCTTGGAGTTGGTATATTTAAGTAGGGGGGTGTGGGGGGGTGAAGCCCCCCTGCAAAAGCGAAGTTTGTCTTTTTTTTTTTTTTTTGGTTTCGCTTCAGAAGTTCGTGTTTGCAAAACTCGATCTTTTGGTTTCGGTTATTTGCAGTTCGAGATTTTGTAAATTCGAGCTTTTGAAGTGAATCTATATATATATATATATATATATATATATATATATATATATATACACACACACAATATATACACAAGAAGTCACTACATTGTCAAGTAAAGTATGAGAATTCTTATGTTCATTTGGTCTCATAAGGGATAGTTAGACTGCGGATAGTCTATATATAAAGTAAAAGTAGAAATTTAACCATTTATTTGTATGTTTAGGGAAAATATCTAGTTACACATATACTAAGAAAAGGGAGAAGATGCAAGAAAGTCTGATTATACTACATTCATTTCTTATTTAAAGGTTAGCTTTTCATGACAATTTGTAAGCAAATTTTATTTGTCATGAATTATATCTAGCAAGTAACCCCAATATTTTTGATAATAGCATTTGTTTTTTGTTTTTGAATAAAATAATTTGTGAGATGAGATATATTTGATAGCTAGATTGCTAAAATTTTCCCATTTAATTGGTGACATGACATTCCAAATCTTTGTATTAAAGAATTTAATAAGGGCACACATCGTAATAAAAACATGTTTTAATATTTTGGGGAGTTGATTGATATTCATGTACAATATAGCTGTCTCCCAAGTAAGGGTTGATTTTTCATATCCCATCTTCTCTAATCTTACTCTCAAGGAACACCATAAGTTGTGTATCTTAGTACAGTTCCACATGACATGTAAAATATCAGCTGTTTGATCTGGACAATGGGGACATATGGGCAAAAAATTAGGATTGAATTTATTTAATTTAGATAAGGTATAATATAGATTGTTATTTACCATAATTTGTGTATATAACAGCTTCTTGAAAGGAATAAATTTGATTGTATTTTCAATGGCTAGTTTCTTATTTTCTTCAGTCAGTGACTGATTTTTTGTTTGCCAATAGTTTGAAAATAATAAAGAATTCTGATGTTTTGCACTCATTACAATTTTATATGTCCTAGAAATTGTTCTCCCTTTAATCGCAAGATTTTCAAGTATTAATTTAACTAAATCTATGTTCTGTAAGTCAGTGCGTATTTGTGAGAATTTAGCATTTATAAGATGATGAAGTTGGTTAAGGATAATACTATATTTCACAGGAAGTTTGAGTTCAAGTCTCATTTGCCTCGTGTTAGAGTCTTTACATTGGTATATATCCCATATTGTGTAGTCTTTTATCAGGGGGTAGTTTGTTAGATTTACTGGTTTATTATTTATTAGTAAATTAGGATTTAGGTGTAACGGTTGTATAAGGGCAAAAGCGTCAGCTAATTGCAATGATTTAAATAGTTTCTGAGTTGTAAAAACATGTTTTTAATTAGTGGGTGTAAATTCTTTATGTATATGCTATCCTGGTTTAAATTCAGTAATGGTAAGGATTTGATATTACAGCCAAGGGGTTTCAACTGTTCATACCAGATTTTGGTCTACTGGGTTGTCCAAGTATTTATATATGAGTCATAGTTTATTATTTGTATTAGTCGGTATACAGTAATTATACTATAGTAAAGCTTAAAATCAGGTAACCCCAATCCCCCCTTATCTTTGGCGAGTACAAGTTTTGCATATTTAATTCTGGTAGATTTGGGCTACCATAAGAATCTTGACAGAGTTTTTTTCCATGGCAAGGAAGAAGTTTTGGGAAATATTTGAAAAGGGAGCATTTAATTGAACGAGTATTCTTGGTAAAAAATTAATCTTGACAACACTAGCTTTTGACAGTAGAGACATATTAATGTTCTTCCATCTATCCATATAGTTTTGAATACTAGTCCATGAAGTTACTAGGTTATTGTTTATAATATCTTTGAAGTCTGAAGTAAATATTATTCCTAGATATTTTATCTGGTATTTTATTTTGATCTCACTCATAGGAAAGTACCATTCTTTATGCCCTATAGGATTGAGGGGAAATATGTATGACTTGTTTAAATTTAAATTATAATTTGAAACTACCGAGAACTCATCAATAACTAAGTATTTTTGGGAGGTCAGTAGTGGGGAGTTGGAAGTATATATTTAAGTCATCAGCAAAGGCTGACTATATAAGATTTGTATTGTGGATTCTGGGAATATGATGAAAAGTTTTTTGTGAAATAAACAGAAGGAGGGGTTCTAGATAAAGATTAAATAGGTATGGTAAAAGAGGACATCCTTGTCTTGTACCATTAGATAAGAGTATAGGGTTAGTTATAAGTTTATTTATCTGTATAGTTGTAGAAGCTTTCTGATATAGAACCTGGATCATTTTAATGAATTCTTGAGGAAAACCATATAAAGGCAGTATATTAAAGTGAAAGTGTAAGTTTACTCTATCAAAAGCGTTAGTTGCATCTACTGTAAGGGCATATCTGGGGCATTTATCCCTATTAAGTAGTCTTACAATGGTATCTAAAAGGAAGGTGTTGTCACTTGTTTGCCTGTTTGTCATAAAGCCCATTTGTTGTTGGAAAATAATAGATTGGAGTATATTCATAAGTCTATCTGCTATAACATGGGCTAATATCTTAAGATCAGTGTTTATGAGGGCTATTGGTCTATAATTTGCTGGATCTGTTGGGTCAGAATGCAGTTTAGGAATCAACACTGTCTTGGAGTTATTTAAGTATTTGTCTGTTATACCATATTGTATTATATAGTTGAAAACTTTTAATAACACTTTGGAGATAGGTTCCATGAATAGCTTATAAAAATCTGATGTGTATCCATCAGACCCAGGGGATTTACCTAATTTTAGTTTGTTTATTGCAGCTTTTATCTCTTTTAAATGTAATGGTGATTTTAAGAGTTTCCTTTGATCTTCTGTAATTTGTGGAAAGTTTATATTATGTAGAACATCCTCAAATCTGTCTGTAGATGATGATAAGGGTATATTGCATAATTTCTTATAAATATCTTCAAAAGCGTCCACTATAACTTGATCTTTATATTTCACCTGTCCTTCATATTTTATTTCTTTGATCCTAGGAGGTCCACTTTTTATGTTAATTAGTCTAGCTAGGAATTTTGATGGCATTTGAGCCCATTCTGAATATTGATATATTGACCTTAATTCTAAGAAGGAGATATTTTCTAAATAGTGTTTGTGTAATTGTTTTTGCCAATCAATTATTTTTTCCTCAAGCTCTTTAGAATATATTTCCTGAAGTTCTAGTTCAGCAGTGTTTATTTGACACTCTAGTTCATTCTTAAGATTGTAATACTTTTTTTGAGCCATGCAGATTTTTGAATAATAATACCCCTGATGACCACCTTGGTAGCCGCCCATTGCATGTCATATGGAATTTGATAGGATATAAAATCATTTTGAAGTTGGGCTAACAGATTCTGAATTTCTTGTGTAGTTTCTTGATTTTGTATAATTTTAGGTTTTAACATCCAGGTATTGAAATAGGAAATATTTTGTTTATGAGCTTGAAAGTTTATTAAAAGTCTAATTTTGGAATGATCTGAAAGAGTTATAGGTGATACAGCATAATTTATTTTGTTAGAAAGGAAAACAAGAGAAGTTAGAAAAGCATCTATCCTGGACCAACTTTTATGAGTGTCTGAAAAGAAAGTGAATCTTAATATTGTTTTATCATATTGAAATTTAACATAAGGGTCAACTAATTCAAATGTATTTTGTAATTCCTCAAGTGATGTAGTGGTAGATTGTGACTGTCTGTTTTTATTATGCGATCTATCCTTATCTAGATTTAGTAAAGCATTTCAGTCCCCACCTACAATAAACAGATGAATTGGGTATTTGGCTAATATATTAAAGATTTCATAAATGAAGAGCTGTTGATTTGAGCAGGGGCTATACATATTAAGAAAGAGTAATGGTTTGTTCAAAGTATGATATTCAGTAGTAAATAATACTCATCTTCCCTTTGAGTCAGCTTCATAGGAAGTAAGCTCTCCTTGGAAGGATTTATTTACTATAATGGCCACTCCCCTGGACAAAGAACTATAATTTGCAGCAACTATTGTTTTAACCTATTTTCTTTTCCTTTCCCTAAGCCAAAGTTGGTAATCTAAGTGAGTTTCTTGCAAGAAAGTTATATCAGCCTTAGTTTGGTATGTGAGGTGCATGATTAAATTTCTTTTCTTTTTATCTACCATCCCTTTAACATTCCAAGAGTCTATGGTTATCATTTTTTATTAATATTGTTGAAGTTTCTCATTAGTTGATACACAAAAATACAGTTATAAACTTTTCTGTTAGTGTATTTATTTTAAGAATAAATGTTGTGACTTCTATACTCCTGTACATAACCACCCATCTCTCTGTATTTGTAAATGTGCATGAGTTAAGAAACTAAAAGAAACTATTATTTTTAACAACAAGGAGTAGATATATATCAGAGGGATGTCAATAACACCCATACTATTCCAAATGCAAACAGTCATCAGCTAACAGACTGTGCCCATCCCGCTCCTTTTATTATTTATATACTGCATATTCATTTTCAGACTTCTTAAAATATTATATTAATTGTGCCCTTAGATATTATATAGAGAGAAAAGGAAAAGTAGCTTTTATAAAAAGTTTTGTAGTAACAACAACATATTATAATTCTTAACATTTTAAAGAGTTAACAAAACAATATTTTCAAAAACAAAGTACAATATATGTATATTTTAAAGAAGGCATCATTTTTTAAAAATTCAACAACATTTGCATTATTCTTGCTAACAGCAGGTAACTGTGGTTCTTTAAAATGTATTGGAAACCATACAAGCAATCATTGTGAACTCATATTATTAATTAACCAGTGCCATCTACTGGACAAACAGGGGGGGAAAAAAGAAAATGTTTTTATATCTTGCTCATAGACACCTTTAAAGGTAACTCAATAGTTATGCCAGTAGAATAATGATTATACATTTTAAACATTTAAAGAAGGCAGCACTTCAAAATTCAACAACATTTGCCTTATTCTTACTAACAGCAACTGACTGCAGTTCTTTAAGATGTATTGGAACTTCATTTAACATTGCACTGGCAAAAGCCATATAGATCGATCACTGTGTACTCATATATTAATAATTAACCAGTGCCATCTACTTGAACAAACAGAGAGAAAAGAAAAAAATGTTTTTATACCTTGCTAATGGACACATTTAAAAGTAACTCAATGGTTATGTCAGCAGAATAATGATTATACATTTTAAACATTTAAAGAAGGCAGCACTTCAAAATTCAACATTTGCCTTATTCTTACTAACAGCAACTAACTGTGGTTCTTTGAGATGTATTGGAACTTCATTTAACATTGCACTGACAAAAGCCATATAGATCCATCATCGTGTACTCATATATTAATAATTAACCAGTGCCATCTACTTGAAAACACAGAGAGAAAAGAAGAAAAAAAAGTGTTTTTATACCTTGCTAATGGACACATTTAAAGTAACTCAATGGTTATGTCAGCAGAATAATGATTATACATTTTAAACATTTAAAGAAGGCAGCACTTTAAAATTCAACAACATTTGCCTTATTCCTGCTAGCAGGAACTAACTGTGGTTCTTTGATTGCATTGGAATCTTCATTTAACACTGCACTGTCAAAAGCCATATAAACACATAATTGTGAACTCATATGTTAATATTTAACCAGTGCCATCAACTGAACAAACAGAGAAGAAGAAGAAAAAAAAAAAGAGAAATGTTTTTGTACCTTGCTCATAGACGGACTTAAAAAGCAACTCAATTATTATGCCAGTAGAATAATGAGTATAGATTTTAACTGAAACTACTTATGTCTAATATTTACACTACTTAAACTCTTATATCAAAGGTCATATCCCATTTTTTAAATGAAATTTAACACTTCTTTTTTGTAAGCTGTAAATGCACTTTAAAGTAATTTCTCTATGCAGACAATGTTAGGTAGCTTTGTAACTTTTAAATGTAAAGGCAGTTGCTAAAAGACAGTACCTTAAGTATTACAGTGTAGCAAAGAGTTTTTCTTTACAGGCAAGTAAGCAGAGTTATTTAGAACACATTCCACATCCATTTGTTTAAAATTTCCCATAAGAGTGGTATATTCTTCTGTCCTGTAGTTCTTTGGAGCTGTAGCACTTGTTTAGCCTTCCAAATGTTGTTTTTGGATCAAAAGATATGAAAAGAGTTGTCTCAGGCAGGATTTACTTTGAAGAGATGCAGAATGGTGGTTTTTGCCTGGTCAGGTGTTTCCAAGGATATTTTTCTTCTTTGTAATAAAATGTTAAAGTTGCAGGATATCTCATTTGGAAATGAATCTTATTTTCAATGAGGTAATTGCAGTATTTGCTGAGTTTCTGTCGATTTTGTTTAATTTGTAAAGGAAGATCTTGAGTAATCATAATTTTATGCTCTCTCCATGTAATATTCTTTTTAATCTTATAAACTGACAGTATCTGTTGAACATGTGCTGAATTAAGCAGTCTGACATAGATTTGTCTAGGAAGATCAGTTGTTTGTGAATGCTTTATAGCTCTGTGAGCTCTTTCAATCACTATCTCATCCAAGAGATTTTTATTAGCCAGAAGAGAGCTTAGAATTTCTTTTAATATTGAAATAAGTTGTGAATTATCAAAGCTCTCTGGAATACCTCTTATGATAAAATTATTTCTCCGGCTTCTAGCTTCCAAGTCTAATATTTTTGCTGTAATTCTTTAATTATGGTGTCATTGGTTTGTGCTTTTTGTTGCAGTTCATTTAGTTTTAGTTCATTGTCCATAATTTTAGCTTCATTTTGTTCAAGCCTAAGCACAATTTTGTCCAGAGTAGAGCAAAATGTAATTAGCTTATGAGAGAAACCCTGAACTTCTGTTGTAAAGGTTGTAAAGCAGTTTTCAGATTCTCCAGTGATAAAGGTTGTTCCTGTTTTAATCTTTGAGACATTTTATCAGCTTCTTGTTGTTGCTTGTTAATTTTTTGCCTTTTAGAAGTGGTTTCTTTCTCAGGAGTAGTAATTGCAGACAGTTTGGTTTTTGTGATTACAGTTTCCATCTGATCTGGCTGATTCTCCATTAATCTTGTATAGTTAGATTTCTTGTAGTGGTGCAGAATTTTAAATGATAAGTCTTGTTATGAAAGTTGTTTTTCTTCTTACTTTCCTCTTATTAGGCCTGTTAGTCTTGAAGAATCCACACCATGCAGTTCAGGGCTTTGTTTCCAACAAGTAATTATTTTTCCTTCAAAATGAGAGAATCTTTGAAAGATAAAGATGAAACAAGTAAGTACTCATATTTCTGCTTTAATCCATTGATGTTTGGTATACTTTTCCTAAGTGATGCGCTGGTTTGAAGTCAGATTATAGTATAGGAATGCAGGAGCTGCACTGTCAGTGTGCTTACAGGCTGTCCACCATTTTGGAATTATGCTGGTGTAAACTTATCTCTTGAATGTCAACCAACTGAACACACACACACACGCACACAAGTTGACCACAGTGAGAACAGAACACCTACCTACCTATATACACAGCACAGTAGTTAACACAAGCATC
This sequence comes from Protopterus annectens, assembly GCF_019279795.1. Classification (NCBI taxonomy): domain Eukaryota; kingdom Metazoa; phylum Chordata; order Ceratodontiformes; family Protopteridae; genus Protopterus; species Protopterus annectens. The sequence goes on from NC_056737.1 coordinate 1,450,655,703, forward strand.
ACAGCACAAGTCTGGTTCCTATAGTGTCCAATAAAACTTTATAGCTGATGACATCAGCAGTGTCTGGTAAGAAGAAGCTTGTGAGAACAGTGCCTGACATGCTGATGTAAAATGCTCTCTCTATTGTCTACCAAGTGTCTCCACCAACCCTGGAAATTACTGTCCCATTAGCTTGACAAGTCTTATCTGCAAAGCCATGGAGAGGATCATAATGGAACTCATAAATAAAGACATAGGGAACTTGCAGACTTTGGATCCAACCCAGTTTGGCTTTGTCAAAGGCAGATCATGCCTTTTAAACTTGGTTGACTTTTTCGAAACAGTCACCAAGGCCATTGATGAGGGAAAGGCAGTCCATACAGCCTACCTTGACCTGGCAAAGGCCTTCAACACAATACCCCACTCAGGTATCATCGAAAAACTCATCAGCTTGAATGTAAACCCATGCATCACAAGATGGGTTGCAAACTGGCTAAGTGACAGAACCCACAGGGTCAGAGTTGCTGGAGCCATGTCAGACTCAAAGCCTGTCACAAGTGGTGTCCCACAGGGCTCAGTCCTGGGTCCACTCTTGTTCGGCATCTACTTTTCTGAAGTACAAGCTAACACAGGAGGGTTATGGCTGACCAAGTTTGCAGATGACTGCAAACTGAGCGCCATAGTCGAAAACACATCTGACACAGATATCCTTCAGAAGGGCCTCACAGAAATGGATAACTGGTGCCAGAGCCATGGCCTAAAGTTAAACGCCAAGAAATGCATAGTCATACCCGTCAGGAAAAACAAGGTTACACCTAGCTACCATATAGGTGGCAATCCACTGAGCACAGAAGAAGTCATCAGGGATCTGGGGACCCAGGTTGACAGTAGCCTTTCGTTTGACACTCATGTTGCTAAAGTAGTCAGGAAAACCTTCTACATTGCCCACCTGATCATGAAGGGATTCACATCTAGATCAAGGGAGGTCATCGTCCCCCTGTACTCATCACTCATTAGACCTATGATTGAGTACAATGCCCCATTCGGAATGTATCTGACCCGACACCTGCAGCAGCTGGAAAGGCCCCAAAAGTTCCTCACCAAAAGGATAAAGGGCCTCAAAAATATGTCTTATGCTGCCTGACTGAAAGAACTCCAGCTCATACCGCTTGCTCAGAGGTGACCTGTGCCTGACATATAAGGCCATGTCAAACCCAGATTTGATGAATATGCTTCACCTCAAAAAATCTAGATCCCTCAGAACCACAAGGGCGGGAGACTTAAACCTTGACACGGTTATTAATAGAACGTGCTGGAGGGACAGATTCATCACCCAGAGACTCCCTATGCTGTGGAACAAAATCCCGGTACATGTGAGGCAGAGCACCTCGCTGGCCTTGTTTAAGAGGAATCTTGACCAATGGATGGGAGATCGCAGATATTCCCCAGGGATTACTTCAGTGTCACTGCTTGACAGAGGCACAGCAAAATAATAGGCATAGTTTTATTCAAACTGAAGGGGTGGCGAAAGCCACATACTATGGGCTAGGCTTATAAATGCCCTTGGGCAGATAGCCTTATATGAACCTATGAACCTATGAACAAACATTCATACCAATTGACTGCAGTGAGAAGAGAACATCTACCTACCTATCTGCAAAGCACAGTACTTAATGCAAGCACCATGGAACAAGTCTGACTTCTACAATGCTGTAGGACAATTCATAGTGGATGACATCACCACTGGATGTTTAAAGGAATATGTTGTGAGGCCTGCATTAAATGGATGTGTAGGCATGTACAACTTTCAAAATATTGGTACTCCTGATGACCGAAGGATACACCGTTATGTTCTTTTGCCTGGCAGACACATGCACACCAGTTGACTGCAATGAGATTAGAACCTCTACCTAAGCACACTGACTAGAGAACTCATTACTTAACACAAGCACCACAGCACATATCTGACTTGTATAATGCTGTTGGACAATTTATAGTGGATGACATCAGCAACGGATGTTTGGGAGAAGTTGTTGGGAGGCCTAAATGAAATGGATGAGTGGGCATGTACAACTATCAAAATATTAGTACTCCAATGGAATGTACTGATGACTGCAGGAAATATAGTTATGCTTTTCTGACTAGACAGACACACACACACCAGGTGACTGCAGTGAAAGCAGAACCCCTAACTAAGTATACCAACTAGAGAACTCAGTATTCAATGCAAATGCCACAGCACAAGACTGACTTTTTTAATGCTGCAGGACAGTCTATTGTGAATGACACCAGCACTAGTTGTTTGAAAAAAGATGTTGGGAAGCCTGTCTGAAATTAATTTTTTGCCATGTACAACTGTCAAGATATTAAAGATCTGCATGTTATCAGATTATGAGTGCGCAAAGTGTAGCATTTGCTGTTGTTTTCAGTGTGCAAGTATACCTTAAAAAGACAGCTCTGCAAACTATATGCAAACAGCTGTCCACATTATTACAAGTTTTGGAAAATCTGAATGTGTATTATCAGTATAAATATACATATGGTATATAAGAAAGCATTTTTATTTATTTCTGTAGTGTAGTTGATATATTTGGGAACAAATATTGAGAGCCCAAATTTCAAGTGCATTGGTGCAGGTAACACATGGCTACAGTGTAAATATGCATTCTTTCCTTAAAAAGTGCCTTCTCTTTGTATGTGTTTTTACATGTACTTTCATGCGATGAGCACTAAATGGACAGTAAACATAAGTAATAAATGTGGATGAGCACTTTAAATTGCGCACCACCAAGCAGCTGGTTTCAAAGATCTATGACAAAGTGTTTGCCCATACGAGATACACATTTACACTGCTTTCACCTTTTGCATGTAGTTAAGCAACAAGCAAGTGTAAGCTTTTGCTTCACTGATAAAATTATGAGAGATCTATCAGTTTGCTTATCTCCACTGAAGCACTAAGCAGAGGGGCATGACAGTAAGCATTGTGGATAGTACTGAGTGTAAAAAACATACCTGCTCCCCAGCTGAATCTGTGGCAGCAGGTGTAAATGCATTACCAGATTTCTTTGAGCCCAGATGATACATGGTTCAAATCTAGGTGTATTTAATAGTTTTAAATATATATTTATAGTGCAATGAAATGATTCTTTATTCTACATTCACTGTGTGCTACCTTAGCACAGCATACTTAAGCAGCATTGCACAGAGATAACTGCACCATTGAAGAGACATTTACCATCATTCAGCTTTGGTGTGCAATGCCAAACTCTGAGCAAATGCAGACGACAAAAGGTGAAGGGCTTCTTTGTTTTTTTTTTTTTTTTGTTTTTTTCATTTATGTGTGGGGTGTGTAATTGTAATTTTTTACCAAATATTAAGGTGTTAAAATGGGATAGTTAGGAATGTGGTAAAATGGGGGCAAGCAGGGTGAAGAACAAAGGGAAAGTAATATAGGAATGTGCAGGATGGAGGAAGGAAAGAACTAGAGTTATTCACTTCTTCAACAGTATAAAATGAAAATATGTACAGAATGATAGCTGAATTTGGACTATCACCTCAACAAAGAGGAGTAACAACAATGCAATCACATTGTGTAGCTAAGTGGACCAAATCAAGGTTATCAAGAAGCTGTGTGCAAAGTGGAGAGCTATGTATGGGATAATATTTTTTTTTGTGGGACAGGGGCCCATTTTTTTTATTTTTACTTTAGTAGGAGAACAGCCTTGTGTTTCTAATGCATAGTCAAACACTCTGCTTGTGCTGTGCTGACGAGGTCATAACAAAGCTGAAATATGCATATCCACAGCTAGTGGGATTTGGCTTTATTGGCCTGAAATTGTCCATTAAAACAACAAAACAACTCATGGATATTCAGAATTGCCATTTAGCTGAAACACCTGATGTTCATAAGGTTCATTTGCATATATCCCATGTGCTTCTGATACAAGAGGTTTGGGAGGTCATTCAGTGGAAGTTCTAGCTTTGCTGGAGTTTTCATTTTTGTTTTTCTGATTGGTTTTTAAGTGACCTTCTCACTCATTGTTTTAGTTTGTTGTTTGGGATATTTTTGCAGTGACCCTAATGATAATAGACATCAGCTGGGTATAATAGCCCTGTGTTTCTAATGCTTAGTCAAACACTCTGCTTGTGCTGTGCTGACGAGGTCATAACAAGGCCGAAATATGCATAGCCACAGCTAGTGGGGGGTTGGCTTTATTGGCCTGAAAGTGTCCATTAAAATGATGAAAAAAGTCATGGACTTTCAGAATTGCCATTGAGCTGAAACACCTGATGTTCATAAGGTTCATTTGCATATATCCCATGTGCCTCTGATACAAGAGGTTTGGGAGGTCACGCAGTGGAATTTCTAGCTTTGTGGGAGTTTTCATTTTTGTTTTTACTTTAGTAAGAGAGGAATCTTGGGCAAGGGGCATAGGTATTTCTGGATTAAGTAAGGTAGGTGAGGAAGCAGATACAAACAAACAGGACAAACAAGACAAGACACAGGGATGGTAAAGAACACACCACGGGGTCACCATAATAGGATTAGGAAGGGGACAACAGATGCCCATGTCCATCAAACATGGGGACAGTGAGAACTAATCCTCACCCACATAACTGTCATCATTTTTCCCACTGTCCCCTTACTCTGCTGTCTATTGGAGTGCTTGATGTTTTCTCCTATGGACCATAAAAGAGAACATCCTGTCCAAGCAGTTCAAGCATGCCCCAATGTTTTTGTGCACGACCTTATGCAACAAGCCTGAAGTAAAATCCCCACCTTCTCCAGGACTCCTGGAAGGTACCACAGCATCAGAGAGAGCAGTATTGGGGTAAGAGAAAAAAAAATAGTACCATCATATGTGACATACAATGCATTATCACAATAATAATGTATTTATCTGTGTATTTACATTTAAGTATACTTCTTAACAACTACAAACTCTTAAGTAATCATTGCTCAAAGTAATCCTTGCAATGTGCATATATTGCACATATGCTTGGTCAAATTATATAGATTAAGTTAACAGCAGGGCATTTATGCCACTTCTGTTGAAATTAAGTGATGTACTATTTTAAAGGGTTTTACTATATATTTGTTACTTGTGGTATTTGAACCCACAAAGTCTGACTACAGTATTAGACTTGACTTCTACAGTAGGCTTGTGCTACAGACTGAAGCATGCATGTTGGTTTTACAGTTAGAATAGTCATGCTTAATTTGCTACTATTGTATAGAAGGACAGTACTTTAGCTAAAATAATAATTATGTTGTCCTGCATACATACTCGTTGCTTCCCTCCATCTCTCTAAATACTCAGCATGGGCCTGCCTATCTGCCGTAATCTTTTGGTTAGCTGTGGAATAAAATGAAGAGAACAAGATACGAGCATTATGCATACCCGTCTTGCATATATGCAGCTGCTTATCTAGTTTTAATTCTCTGTATCTGTGTACTTACACAACTCATCCAGCCACTGGTTGAGTGTATCCTGTTTGTGTTTTTTGAGATCATCATAGTGATGTTTGCACTGTTCTCCAGTGTGTGGAATCCCAATCACACTAGAGTCAATTTCAGACTTGTACTGTAAGCAAGTATAGCCCTCCTGTAAGAGGCTTCAACAGTGGTGCTTTACACAGAGTCCCTTGAAAATTCTAGACTCCTTAACACCCCACCTTCCCTTTTACCACCAGACATGTCTGACCAGGGAAAACAGAAATAGTTAAGAGTGATTTCCAACCAATGTGTGTTATCATGTTGACTTCTACTGTGCAAAATGTTTACTTCTACTGTACAAACCTGAATAACCATGCCAACTGAGTTTGCTTGAAGTTAATCAGAGAGCAACAGCTATACATACTTATTATTTAGAATTATGTTTGAATTTTTTGTATTCGTTTTATAAAATTGAGTGGTCAAGCATTAATTAAATTAGGAATGTGCTAAATTAGAACCCAGGCTCACCTGTATTACAGCCTTACACTTACACCTGTTGCCACAGGAACAGCTTAGAAACAACTGCATATTTTCATATTCATTATTAAGTATGTTTGTTAAGTGCCAAACAATGCTGCTTAGCATGTTTGTGCAGTGGCAAACTATCATAGAGTATAAAGTGAATCCATTTTGAAATTGTCTACTGTCTGCTTCCTGTCTTCAGGTGCTCTAGACATGCAGGTGTTGCTATCTGCCACACAATGCCACTTAGTGGGTATGAGCAATAAAAAGCAACAGATGCAACAATGTATCCTTCATTAAATCTAGAATGTCTGCATCCTGTCCGCAAGTGTTCTTTCTGCTTTGTGTGTAGGTCATTAGTCCAGGTTTGTGTGAGGGTAAGCAACGTGCAGATGTGACAAGCAAAGCTCACCTTGTTTTTATCTTTGTGAGCAGTGTTTGTAAAGTTTCATCCTTAAAAGACAAATGTGGAAATGTGGGACTTGAAACATGATCTACAGATAGTATATACTGTGTGGATCATGGTATTTAAAAGATGTATTATGCACACACATGATTCACAGGTGTAGTTTATTTATTGTTTATCATAGAAGTACATTACATGACATTTACTGTATTTGTCTGTTTCTTGTGTTTCAGCTAAGCCGCACTCCTTGCAAATAGTGGTATAATATATATATATATATATATATATATATATATATATATATATATATATATATATATATATATTTAGATACACATATAAAACGGTTTACTATCAATATGTCAAACATGAAATAATTTTTGACAGACATATCAAAAGTAAATTTTGAATGTAAAAAATAGAAGGAGTTACAATGTCGAATCCGCTGGTTGAATTCAGCAGATTCAACGTTGTTTTTGAACACAGAACCTGATATCCATATAGGAGTTCATGCACAGTAAACTCCTATACCTAACATCATGTTTTGGGGCTGTGCCCCCCACCCCTGCTAACTATATAGTCCAACTCCGAGATTTCACTACAGTGAGGAAAGGGATGAATTTCCTTAACTGCACTGTACCGCAATCTCTGTACAGTTCTTTGAATGTATATTAGTGAATGCACAGTACATTCACTATTATAAACGTTCGAACATTGAGAATGCACCTATATGAAACATTCAAGCATCTGTAGTTCGAAATTTTCATATGGGTGCATTCTCACCTTGACATTATAATAGTAAACCATATAAAACACCATTACAAAGTCAATGTTAGTATACATGAAAGATTTTTACACAAGCCTGGATTTGAACTGCCACACCAATAAACCTACAAAACAGAAGGGTGTCTTATACATCTTTGCCACAGAAACAGCTTTGCAACAGCAATGCAAATCACTGAGCATACAAGCAAGTCCCATTTCATCCACAGTATTAACAAGATATATAACACTCGTAAGCTCTCAGTTGTTTCTACATGTGTTAATTACAGATTTAGTGCAATGACTGATCACACAAGTATTGTTTGCAGCAATGTAGCTCTGTCTTGTCTTTGTATTGTGTTCATTCTTCTCTTATTTGAACAGTGATCTAAGACATTTTATGTCAGTGTCCTAAAAATGTATGAGAATATTAAATGACAATAATATACAGCTTTCAACAAAGGCAGGGAAGTTGGGATATTAGTGAACAGCAATGAAGAAATGTGTGCTGCTCACATTCATTTAAAACCTTGATACAATTCCTTCTATACTTTGTAAGTGTATCCTGACTGACACACCCACTGCAGGTAAAGAATCTGAATTGTGTTGCTTCTTCCTCTCACTAACCATTCACAGTTGCTATGTTTACATCTGCTACACAAATACATAAGTTTGTGAGTCAGCAATTTTGAGTTCACACCTCATTTGCATCTTCACTATGCTCAAAGGCATGAGTTTACACCATAACAAGATAAGTGTGCAACAAGGGAACTTGAAGGTGAGAGGACCTTTGTATTGTAGAACACAGAGGATTGACCCTCCTTTAGATTCATCTGCACAGAAGGTTTCTGATGTTGTTAAAGTATGCTTGTATTTTTTAGGTACATGCTAGATCTGGTCACATGTGATGAAGATAAATGTTATGTATATGCATTAGGGGATTAAACTGCTACCTTTATGCACTTCTTATACTTCACTCTTGGCACAGGCATTTTGCCATGCATTCACTTTCACAGATACACAGCCTTATTAAGTGTCATTACAAGTGTTATTGTTAAAACAGGTTACCTTACTATCTTTTCTATCTTATTCCATGGCAATGTAAGGTACTTTAGTGCCAATAACATAGTAATGCAATGCTTCTAAGATGGTCCATAGACACCACCAGAAAAGTGCTGGGCACAGTGTGAGGTGTCAAGCAGTCATAAAGAATTTAGTTTTGAGTTGTACATGTGTACACATTTTGTGAAAATTGTGTGGGAAGCATTCATAAAAGGTAAAGTATGTGTTATGCCTTGGGTTTTACAAACTGTCATATTCCTGTTGTTTTGGGGGTGGGGAAGCCAAGTACTATTTGTGTGTTTTCACATCACCAGTTAGGTTTCAAGAGTTTTGCTCTTGTAATTGTGTAGTTATGCTGATATTTCCATGTGTGTACATGGAATATTGCATGTAATCAGTGACATGTTGTAGCATAGCATTGAGGAATTGATGGAGGATCCTGGATACTGATGCCTGTGACATCTCCAGCATATGCCCTGTTGAGCCATGAAAGGATCCTGTAGCTAAAACTCTAAATGCTACACAAACCTTAGTCTACAGAGGTATTGGTTCCTCTCGCTTTGCCCTTGCTCATGGTTGTGGATGACAGAGGTTGCAGAATTCCTGCAGTGTGTCTCTATCCACCCTGTAGAACTCTACAGTTTCCATATCATGCAGACTGTGGTAAGGTAACAGAGGTTAAATACCCTTTTCCTTCTTAGCCAGGATCTGTTTGCAGAAGCAGGAGCATAGATTTGTGCCTGTTGCATATACATATGTGTATAACAGCAACTGCAGCCCCTAACAGTGTTTCCTAGTAGAGTACCTTCTGCGGCTGTATTCCAGTAGGTTTTGGAATTTGCAGGGAAAACCTACAATGAGTCTATGTGATTGCTTTATAGCTTGTTGAATAGTTCCTCCATCCTGAATTGGTTGATTAGCATACAGTTCAGCTGCTTATGTTGGAATTAGCATGCCACAATATTTACTTGGTAGAGATGCTTACCGAATACAAAATGGTGTGCTACCATGTGTGCCTCACACTGTGATGCAAGCATGGTTTTATCAGACAGTGTCAGCTTTATTGAATTTTCACCAAAGACTCACAACCATCCCATAAAATTGAATCATATTTTGACTAACAAGGAACCATTGGAAACCACCCCTTACTTAAAATATCTAGCAGTCTGGTTAGACCAAATTGTCACCTTACTTTTCTAAATCAAAAGAACAAAGGCAAAGAATAACTGACTTTAATTTTGTTAACAGAAAAAAAAGATTCTTACTTCCTATCACCAGAAAGTAGACTATTGACTGGGAAACTCATATTGCTGTCCCAGCTTGAATAGAAACTGCCATTCATGGCTAATGCCTCAAAGAAAAAAAAACTAACATCTGTTCCAAACAGCACAGATACTATTTGTAGCTTCACAACCTTAGTGTCCAGAGAGAACACCACTGGATATTAGTGAGGAAAGCAAATTGTCAGAGACGGAACTAGGGTAGGGTGAAGAGGGACAGCTGACCAAGGTACAACTAACAGTTGCTAGTAGGGTGTGGGTGATATCTTGGCTTCTTAAATGAATGCTGAAGCTGCATTCATACTTAAATGAATGCTGAAACTGCATTCATGTTTTCATTTAGTAAATCTTTGTAGAGTTGTAGCAAGGAGTTGCTGTGTTTATAATTCAGTGTGATTTTTTGATACAACTTTTTTTGCTCTTTAACTTTGAGTTGAGGACGATGTCAGTATGGAATACTCCCCAGGGTGCTTTGAGTTGAGGAAGATGTCAGCATGGAATACTTCCCAGGGTACTTTGAGTTGAGGAAGGTGTCAGTATGGATTACTTCCCAGGGTACTTTGAGTTGAGGAAGGTGCCAGTATTGAATACTTCTCAGGGTACTTTGAGTTGAGGAAGCTGTCAGTGTGAAATACTTCCAAGGGTGCTACCAGTAAAACAGAAATGCACTATATTAATGGCATCTCTTACCCATAAACTCTTGGATTCAGACACTTTCCAATACTTTGCTAGAAGTCTCAAAAAAAGAGCACCCATTTAGAACCCTGGATCCCAATCACTCTCTAACCCCTCTTTACAAACCCCAAGGAAAAAAATCATAACACAGATCAAGCTTCTCTGCTATGTTCCCCTCTATTTGGAAATCCCTACAAGCAAAACTCAGATCTATCACCTTCTTCCTAAATTTTGAAGTACAACAACAATGATTTCTAGACAAAGAAGGTATTTTTAAATGCTTCCACCAAAATTGTATCACATAACCACCATACTCCCTTTTCTGCTACACAATCAACTATACTCAGAAACATAAAACAATTCAGTACATGACAGGAAGACTAATTCCCTATCCCTCTACCCTTGTTACCCTTGTTACCCTTGTTATCCTCTTGTTCCACTCTGCCCTTGTTACCCTTGGTACCCTTGCACCCTACCAGCCACCAGTACACACCAGCTATTGCATCTACTGTCTTTGCATTCTCTCCTACTCTCATCCATATAACCTACATAGTGTATTCATTGTGTTATTAAAATATTAATATAATACTTAAGTCTTAAATGACATACTTGGTTGAACAAGCCATTAACACGTTGGCTTCAAATACAATCTTACTCACCAGGTTGGACAACGAGAAAGTCATAATCAGCTGCCTGTCTGATTCCAGGATTTGCCAAATCACGAATGCACTCAGGTCTCTCAGCAACAAGTACCATTATGACTCTGTCATACTTCATGTTGGTGTGAATGACCTGAGATGGACCTTGCTTGACTACATGAAGAGAGACATGGTCAAGGTCTCTGAGTATGTGTCCTAGGCAGGTATATCCCTAGCCTTGAGTTGAGCAGCATACTACCCTTACCTAGAATGATGCCACAGTAAAAACAAAAAATGATTGATTTCAATAATTGGCTTAGTTTTTGGTGTCATTCCTAGGGGATCCAGTTCCTGGCTGCCTGGGAAGTCATGGTCGACAAACCTTGCTGCTTTGCCAGAGATGGTTTGCACCTGGCACACCTAGGATTTTGGCTGCTGGCAAAGGGTCTTGCTTCCCCCATAGGCAAGGTCTTGGAAACAATATTACAAATGTGAAATTAACCAATCAGAAAAAAATATGGCTCATGCTGCTAAATGCTAGGAGCTTAAACCAAAAACCTGCACTCCCTGGAAACACTTCTTTCACTAGAAGATGTAGATGTCTGTGCAGTCACAGAAACCTGGTATAAGTCATCAGAGAGTACCCCGGCCCTGCAATGCTACAATGCCTTCCACACCTTTAGACTGCAAAATGAACATGTGAAAATCAAAGGAGGCAGAGTTTCAATCTATATTAAGAGATAAATTCACCTCCCATCTAGTTAGACTGGACAACTCCATGAAGTTACTCCAGGTCCAGGTTATGGTGGGTAAGACCCCCATTCAAGTCCTAGCCAGTTATAGATCTCCCTTCATGGGTCACGACACCCACAAGCCTACATAACCAAACTGAAAGCAATCCAAATTTTACTGAACACACTGGTTATAGGGGATTTCAATTATCCCACCATCAACTGGGAAACCTACTCTAGCCCAAACTTGCTAGCACAAAAGTTCTGTGATTTTGTGACTTCACATGCCTTGGAGCAAATTGTCAATATCCTAACAAAGAGAAACAAACATTCTAGATTTGGTGTTCACCAACATGTCAAACAGGTGCTCTTCTGCAACTGTTGGGCAATAAAAGTTAAAACTGACCACATATCAGTCACCTTCAAACTGACACTAACACCCAAAGTCACAATGGGTGAAATCAGACTAAAAAACTATACCAAGGCAAACTATACCATCCTAGGTGAATGTATAAATGCATTCCAAGCCTTACCCCAAGCTGAAAGTGGTAACCATGCCGATGCTTACACTAAAGCCTTGTGCAATCACTTACATAAGTGTATAAACTTGGCTGCACCAGATAGAATCAAACCAGATCCCCAAGTAAAATCAAGCTGCCATGGTGGACTTCCAGCATCAACAAGCTCTACAATAAATGCAAAAGGTTGTTGTCCAAGAAAACAAAGACAAAGACCCAGCAATGGAAAAGCACCCTCCTCAGCCTTAACAGTCAAATATGACACCTTGTCAAATCCTCCAAGAGCTCCTTTGAGAGAAATCTAGCAAGTGCTGCCAAGGATAATGTTAGAAAAATATATAATAGTAATATGCATGCTTAGTGCATTCTAGGTTTAAAAGAGTTAATACATTTATTCTGTTCACACTGCATGAATCTGCACAGCTATTAGAAACTTAACAAGAGACATTTCATTTCTGCTAATGTCATGAAAATAACAAGAGACATTTCATTTCTGCTAATGTCATGAAACTTAACAAAGAGATATTTCATTTCTGCTTATGCCATTAGAAAATATGCAGCTGCTAGAAGCTTTGATAAAGAAAACAATAGATGCTTGAAAGTATAAACCATAGTCAGCATTACTTGTACCAAAGTTAGAAATGTACCTTGAATCTAGACAAAATGTAACACATGTATTAGAACTGTACAATTGAAGAATTGAAAAATTAAGGTGGGGTAAAATAAGCCCAAGGCCAGGTTGTTTTTCTCAAAATGTTTTTGCAAGACGGCAAATAATCTGACCATGTCAGCAATAAGTCTGGTAACATTTTCTGTGAAACATACAGAAAGCTGTATCCAACTACATCAGCAATAGAATAGTAACATTTTCTGTGTGACATGAAGAGAACTGTATAAGAATAACATACTGATCACCAATGGGCCAGACAAATCCTGTACCTACATGCTTTGTCTCCTTGCTGCAAGTAATAAAGGGTGCCTTGCTTGAACCTAATGTGCATTGGTCTTTGAAGTTTTTTCCTTTTACAGATTGGTCCTTCGGACCGGAACCCTCTCTTCACCTCAGATCAGACGGCCAGGTGGTTGAAACCGTACGGGGAAGAAACCAAATTGGTTCTTCTTATATGGAAAGTCCTCCGACTGAATTGTCGTTCAAAAGAGGCCAGCCACTTTCTGATCTGTGACTACTGAAGGACGGGTCTCCGCGAATCGGTGATCAATCACATAGGCTCAGGTAAGGTGAATCTACTTTTTTCTGTTTTCTGTTTTAGATCAGGGACTAGATGTGTATTGTTTTTGTCAGATTGTATTTTTGCAAGTCAGGGACAAAAAAGATTATTGTCTTGTCATAGATCAGGAGAAACAGAATAAGTAGGCAGTCATTCTGAAGAGACTATAACAAAATCCGTGGTACCACATTAAAAATTAAGAGAAGTTATGTAATGATCAAAGGGTAAAACAAAATGGATAATAATTGCCTAAAAAGTCCCCAAAACCCACCGTTAACGGAAGACGCAAAATAAATGCAGTCGCAGTGCGCCGACAATATTAGATATTATTCAAAATGGGTTAATAAATATGAATTCGATGGAAAATTAGAAAAATCCTCGCTTATCAAACTTATCAAACAGCTCAAAAAAGATTCCAGGGGTCAGGGAAAAAAGCAACGTCAATTAGGAATTCCTCAGGCACACAGGTGGCTGGAGGAAGTAAACCGTAGGGAACAAAAAAACAAAGATTCAAAAGCAATGTTTTTAGATAAGGAGGATAATAACTTAGTAATAGCATCAGCACCTCTGCCTCCCTTACCAGAATACGAAGCAAGTGAAAAGGTTAGTCCATCCCCACTATATCCTGTGGTCACAGAAGATAGAGATATTGTGAAATTAAAACTGACTAAAATTAGAGATCCCATCGGGACCAGGTCCCGAACAAAGGCAGGTAATTCAGAAGAAGGTATTGAGTTATGGCAAATAGTTAAGAATTCACGATCTATAGGTGAAGAAGAAGAAATATGCCCGCTTATAGAAGTATCCAATCCTCAGGCAGGTCAAGACAATCAGGACCCAACTATCTTAGTTTATAGACCTTGGACTCCAGAAGATATCCGGAAAGCCTCTGAGGGAATTCCCCATCCAAAGGTTAATTTTAGAAAATTCTCAGAAGATTTACAAGGAATGAGGTTGAGTTATAACCTAAATGGAGAAGAAATAGAAAAAGTAGTTAGACAAATTGTAGGGCCAGATTGGTACATGATTAGTGGGAAATGGAATCCCCGTGATGCTGCACAAAGACCCCTCCCACATAGCAGCACAGAATTAGACACCAAAGTAAAAGGTCTTACAGACCGCATCTCTGAAAAATGGAAACCTAGGGCAGACTGGACTTGCATTAATCAATGCATCCAACAAGAAGGTGAAACAATTGATCGGTATTATGCCAGATTGTTAGAATGTTTTAATAACCACTGTGGAATGCAGGTTCCTGAAGATCAAACACAAGATTGCCCATATGAACAGCAGTTAAAGAATGCATTTTTAAAAGGCAGTAGCATGCCTATAAGCAGTTTTATTACAAAGCACATGGTAGACCATCGTACAAGCAGGTTACAATCATTAATTGAATATGCTAGGCATGCCGAAAGGCATTTAAATAGCAAAAAGAAAAAGAACGCTCAAGTATTTTCTGTAGAAGATTGAGCAGAAGTTTATGTAGTACAGTTTGGGAAAAAGGGCAAGAAAAATGAGCAGGGACACAAACAATCTGATCAACGATCATAGGACTTTGAAGGGCAGAAAAAAAGGGGAGAATGTTTTAAATGCGTTAAAAAGGGACATTTGGCAAGAGATTGCAAGAAAAACAAGACGGCAACAACGGAAGACAAGGAGGGTGAGGACTGACTATATGGTAGTCAAGAATCACTAGAAGGGGCTAGCGAAGAAAGGATAAATGAGAATGTGATAGAGGGAGTAGAGGAAGTGCAGAAAGTTAGTGACAATGAAGAAAATGAAATATTAGACCTAGCTTTATTGAGCTTGGAGCTCTATTTAGCAGACACAAAATCAGAAGTTACACTCTTGGTAGAAGGGAGGGAGGTCAAATTTTTGTGTGACTCAGGGGCATCATGAACCCTGATACACCCCTCCAAACTGCCAGAAAACACAGAGTCACCTGATTACATACTGGTCAAAGCAGCTAATGGACAGCTGTATCGGGAGCCTCTCTCCCATAACATTGCAATAACTGATCCAGTTTCAGGACTGACACAAAGAAGCAAAATTGTAGTTTCTGCAAAGTGCCCAGTAATCCTCTTGGGCAGAGACCTCATGCAGCTATTTGGTATAGCAGTAGTCCCAACCATGCAGGGTATGGAAGCACAGTGACAAATTAACACCTTTGTAGTGCAATCGGAGGGTGAATTGTTTTATTGGTACAGCCAGGACTTGGTTATGACTGGTCCAGGGACTGTGACCAAAGAGTTAATGAATGTAGCCATCAGCAAGTTCCCCTCCCTTGACATTGATAAGCAACACCTGCTGCACTGTACCCTGTATTATTGCAATACAACAGGACCTGATAAGGAATATGAGCAAAAATTATTTAAGAATCATGCAAACAGATTGATATTGCGTAACCTGTACTGGGACACAGAAGGGAACAGTGTAGCCAGCTGTTCATTGCCCCAGGAGTTATTTGCACTTTATAAGTCTAATCAATTACCACATGTTAGCTTAACCAAAAACAGAAATATAGAATGGGCAGACCTAGGAGAAAAAGTCACGAGATGGGAGAAACAGACAGAACTAGAACTGTCATAACAAGGAATACAAGTACAAAAGTTGAATTGGATAACTCAGACCAACCCAGCTGTGCACTTGCAGTCTCGTGAGGACAGCTGATTGACACTCCTATTAAAGGAGGAAGAGGATGCCTTATGAGACATACCAGAGACTTTCTGGTCAACAGGGAAATCAGATGTAGGACTCATTCGTACAGCGGGACCAGTTACTATCACGCCAAAGTCAGCATTCAGACCACAAAAAAGACAGTATCGTTTAAGAAAAGATGCAGAGGCAGGAATAAAGCCTATTATAGCAGCCTTACTTAAAGGAGGGATACTAGTAGAATCTCTCGATTCACCATGTAACACACCCTTATTTCCAGTTAAAAAGGCCAATGGAGAATGGCGTATGGTCCAGGATTTACAAGCCGTAAATGATGCAGTGATACCAAGGGCACCCACGGTGCCAGACCCACACAGCCTGTTGAATGATTTAAAACCTCAACAAAAGTATTTTTCCATGGTAGACATCAGCAATGCATTCTTTTCGATACCGATACACCCTGATAGCCAGTATTGGTTTACATTTACATTTCAGGGGAAAAGGTATACATATACGCAACTACCACAGGGATATTGTGAAAGTCCAATGAT
Source organism: Protopterus annectens (assembly GCF_019279795.1). Lineage (NCBI taxonomy): Eukaryota > Metazoa > Chordata > Ceratodontiformes > Protopteridae > Protopterus > Protopterus annectens. The sequence continues at coordinate 1,450,672,148 of NC_056737.1, forward strand.
ATTCTCACAAGAAATGGCAAGCAACTTGGCGGGATTCACCCCACCAAGAGGCAGTCAGATTTTACTTTATGTTGATGACATCTTGCTGGCGGCCCCCACCCAGCAGGATTGTAGAAGAGATACCATAGCACTTCTATGATTTTTAGCCACTGAGGGACATAAGGTAAATAAAAATAAACTGCAGCTTTGGAAAAAACAGGTCAAATACCTAGGATATGTAATATCCAAGGAAGGTAGAACGTTAGATGAGGACAGAAAAATAGCAATTTTGCAAGCACCAAAACCCACTACCAAGAAGAAAATGATGTCCTTCCTGGGTACAACTAATTTTTGCTGGAGCTAGATTCCAAACTATGCCTTGGAATCTGCATCTCTGAATGACCTTATATATAAGAAGCCTATGGCAGTGCAGGATTTGTTACAATGGACACCAGTGGCAGAATCTGCCTTCTGTAAACTAAAGCAGTTAATAGCATCCTCATTAGTTCTGGGATTGCTAAACTACCATAAACGTTTTTCCAAACTGTAGATTGTAAGCAGGGTTACATGACATCAGTGTTAACACAACAGCATGGGGATAAGCAATGCCCCATTGCTTACTACTCATCACAACTAGACTCAGTGGCACGGTCCTTACCCCACTGTGTACAAGCAGTAGTTGCAGCTGCAATGGTAGTACCTCATGCAGTTGTGATTATTTTACTACAAGAAAAGGTGGCATATCTTTCCCCTGCTAGGCATCTTTCCTGTATGACTATATTATTGAGCCAACCTCATATGACAATTGAACGATGCACAACTTTAAACCCTTCTACTCTGCTCCTGACCCCTGCAGATGGCACACCGCACTGCTGCCTGCAGGTAATTGAGCAAAAGACACTACCTAGAAAATATTTCACGGATGGCTCATGCAAAAGGGGTCCTGCAGGACAGAACCTAGTAGGATATGAAGTAGTCTCTGATACTGGGATTATAGAATCAAAACCTTTACCACACAACTTATCTGCACAGGCAGCAGAATTGATTGCCCTGACACGGGCATGTACCTTAGCAAAAGGTAAATGTGTAAACATTTTTACTGATAGCCAGTATGCTTTTTCTACTGTACATGTTTTTGCGCAACAGTGGAAAAACCAGGGAATGATAACATCTACTGGCAAACCTATAAATCACGCACAGTTTATTTTAGATCTTTTAGAATCTGTTCAGTTACCTCAGAAAGTAGCCATTTGTAAATGCACAGCTCACACCAAGCAACAAGATAGGATTTCAAAAGGTAATGCAAGAGCTGAGACAGCTGCAAAACAAGCAGCCACAGAAGTATTTCTTTTAAATGAGGAATTACAACCCTCTGAAACTTTAGATCTAGATATGTTAAAAACAATACAGACACTCACTATGCAAGCTGAAAAACAGCGATGGATAAAACGAGGATCAATCCTCGAAAAGGAGCTGTACATCTCTAGAGAGGGAAAATCGATACTACCCTCTAATTTGTTTCACTATGCAGCATTGCTGAGCCATGGGCAATGCCATGTTTCAACAGGGGGGATGGTACAGCTGGTGAACCAGGTGTTCACAACGTACGGATTTACAAACTACTCTAAAAAATTTTGTTTGATGTGTCAGATTTGTAACAAACATCATGCACAGGAGGCGATAGTTTCCCCACACCACCATATCCATTTCATACTATTTGTATGGATTTCATAGAACTGAACAAATGTGAAAATAAGAAGCATTGTCTTGTCATTATATATATGTTTTCCAGATGGGTGGAAGCCTTTCCAACCAAAAAATCCAGATGCAGCTACGGTGGCAAAAATACTTGTCAAGGAAATCATTCCTAGGTTTGGTATTCCGGAAAGAATCTACAGTGACAATGGTACACACTTTGTAAATCAAACCATACAGCAGTTGAGTAAGCATTTTGGTATTTCTTTAAAAAATCATTGTGCATACAATCCGCAATCTGCAGGGCTAGTTGAAAGGCATAATGGTATACTAAAAAACAAATTGAGAAAATTAATAGTGGAGACAGGAAAAACTTGGTTGCACTGTTTACCCCTGGCACTGCTGAGCATTAGAACTGTCCCTACAGAAAAAGGATTGACTCCTTTTGAAAAACTATTTGGAAGGGCTTATTATATACCCCAGTGGAAACTTCTCATTTCATCAGATCAGGAAGCTGATTTTACACTAGCTGAATATATGAAAAAGTTGTTGAGTTCTAAACATCTGTTGCAGTCAAATTCTGTTTCAGATAGAAAACAAACCGAAACATCAGAAGTGGCAGTGATGCCAGGAGACTGGGTGTGGATCAAAGTTGTCAAGCAAAGAAACTGGGCATCACCAAGGTGGGCAGGTCCCTACCAGGTGCTTCTTTCAACACCCACTGCAGTTGAGATAGCAGAACGAGCTTCGTGGATACACCTGACACACTGCAAGCTGGTTAAGAACTTTGAGTTGGACAAAAATCTTACCTCTCCATTGGGGCCCTCAGCACAAAGTCTGGCTACAAAGGGGGTCAGATCAATAGGACTGATCCGTCTCAACCCCAGTGAAGAAACCATCAGTGCTGAAGGTCCTATTAGGGCAGAGAGTAAGAGCACGTGTCCAAATTAAAAATGACAGAATCCAGTAAGATCCAAATACACCTACTTGGAAGAGCCGGAGAAAACAGAAATGCAGAACAACCATTTACACAAAAGTATTGCATAACCATCCTGTTGACTGTACTAGTGAAAATAATCTTTTTGTTGTGGCCATTCCTTTTCTCAGCAACACAAATTGAACTGAACAAGTATGCAGAGTGGCACCCAAACTTTAACACTTACCAGACAATCAAATATGTGCATGCTGAAACCTTCAATGTTTCAAATTGCTGGATTTGCACAGCTTTACCAACAGGATATGGGGGGTTACTGTTAACGTCAGTTCCCCTAGGAGCCAACAAGACCTGGGAAAACCTAATTCATGATACATCAGATGTCACATCACAAGATAAAGTAGCATTGCACTTGTCTGTTCGACAGAAGGGAACTGTGTGCTTTTATAAGAATGATACAGTCAAGGTGGGTTGGAGCAATTGCAATGTGACTATTCCCTATATATGCTACACTAAACCTGATAACATGAGATCCTATTGCAACATGAGCTATGATACATTTGTTGAACTGATGCATAAGACAATTGAAGAAGTAAAACATAATGCTGACCTCTATAAGCAACTGTCCATAATCGACAAAAACATGTTTTATGCAGAGTCAGGGTATAGTAAAATTACTACTAAAGTAGAAGATTATTACTTTATATGTGGTAGAAAAGCATATAAATGGCTACCTGAGAATTGGTCCGGCAATTGTTTTTTGGGGTACCTGGTTCCAGCCATACGACACACAGCAGTTTTACCTCAAGGGAAAATTCGGAATGTTTGAGAAATCAAGAAGCCTGTCAATTCAATGGGGCAAATCAATGCATGCTGGAAAAGCCATCATGCTGTGGGCTTAGGGAACAATGGACTGTCACACATGGACTTGAGTGATACTGTTATATCGTGGGCAGGTGTACTGCCAGCATATGGAGCAATGAAATCAATCTGGGAACTGAGAAAATTGTCTACGCTTCTCGAAATAATGAGCAATGCAACCTTTTCTGCCCTAGAATTGGTGACTGATGAACTGACTGCCATGAGAACAGTGGTGCTTCAAAATCGCATGGCTCTTGACTTCACCCTAGCGGCAAGAGGAGGTACATGCGCTTTACTCCAGGAGGAGTGCTGTTTGTATATTCCTGACCACAAACACGAGATAGACAACCATCTTGAGGTGATTCAGTAGGTGTCAGCCATGACCAAACCAGGACCAAATCCATTGACGGACTTTTTCCAGAAATTGTTTGGGGGGTTGGGGCAGCATCTTGATGAACATTCTGATTGCCATCTGTGTATGAATAATCCTACTGGTGATATGTGTGTGCTGCTGCATCCCCTGCATAACAAGACTGATTAAAAATTTTGTAGACATTTCGGTTTCAGAAACCTTATACCAAGATGCTGAACTTGAAGAATTGCTAAAAAACTAAAAATGCTTTCATGAGCTTAAACTGAATTACTCTCTTAACTGCAAATCCTGAGCAGGAAGAAGTTAGGGGAAGAAAAAACTGTTTATGCTTATCTTGAAAGTAGAATAAAAGTATTAAAGGGGGGGAAATTTTAGAAAAATATATAATAGTAATATGCATGCTTAGTGCATTCGAGGTTTAAAAGGGTTAATACATTTATTCTGTTCACACTGCATGAATCTGCACAGCTATTAGAAACTTAACAAGAGACATTTCATTTCTGCTAATGTCATGAAAATAACAAGAGACATTTCATTTCTGCTAATGTCATGAAACTTAACAAAGAGATATTTAATTTCTGCTTATGCCATTAGAGAATATGCAGCTGCTAGAAGCTTTGATAAAGAAAACAATAGATGCTTGAAAGTATAAACCATAGTCAGCATTACTTGTACCAAAGCTAGAAATGTACCTTGAATCTAGACAAAATGTAACACATGTATTAGAACTGTACAACTGAAGCATTGAAAAGTTAAGGTGGGCTAAAATAAGCCCAAGGCCAGGTTGTTTTTCTCAAAATGTTTTTGCAAGATGGCAAATAATCTGACCATGTCAGCAATAAGTCTGGTAACATTTTCTGTGAAACATACAGAAAGCTGTATCCAACTATGTCAGCAATAGAATAGTAACATTTTCTGTGTGACATGAAGAGAACTGTATAAGAATAACATATTGATCACCAAAGGGCCAGACAAATCATGTACCTACATGCTTTGTCTCCTTGCTGCAAGTAATAAAGGGTGCCTTGCTTGAACCTAACGTGCATTGGTCTTTGAAGTTTTTTCCTTTTACAGATAACCATAAGCCTCTTACATCTACTTACATAACCTAAAGGGTAGGATCCAAGAATGTGCAGAACTGGTGGCCAACGCTATCACACCCACTGACCCCACAGAGATAGTGAACCTGCTGAAAGGTATGGTGAAAATTTCCCTCCTTTATCCCCTCCTAACTTACAACAAACCCACCCCCAAACTCCCACCACCACCTTACATATCTAAAGAGCAGGTTCTCAAAGTCCTGTCCAAGGCAAATAACATGGCTTCTCTGGGACCAGACGACATACCAGACTGTCTTCTAAATATGCTAAAACATGAACTAGCATCATCACTAAGTACCCTTTCCATTGTAGTCTAACCACAGGCTTGTTCCTGTGGAATGGAGAACAGCTACAGTTATTCCCCTAACAAAGGTAGCCTAGCAACAGACCCAGAGAATAGCAGACCCAAAAGCCTGCCCAGCCTCATCTGTAAGGCCATAGAATGTATCATTATGGACCTCATAAATAAAGACAGGTGATCTCCAAACCCTGGATCCTGCCCAATTCAGCTTTGTGAAGGGCAGATCCTGCCTGTTAAATCTGGTGGATATCTTTGAAAGTGTGACCAAGGCCATAGATGAGGGGAAATCTGTGCACACAGCATACCTTGACTTGGCAAAGGCTTTCGACACAATCCCACATTCAGGCTTTACCGATAAACTTAGCCAACTGAATGTAAACTCCTTCATTGTAAGATGGGTTGCCAACTGGCTCACAAACCTGACACACACACACTATCAAAGTGGGGGACTCCACATCAACCAATAGACCTGTTACCAGCAGGGTGTCACATGGGACAGTGCTAGGCCCCCTACTATTTGGTATACACTTCTTGGAAGTTCAGGTCAAAACTAAATGATTGAGGCTGACCAAGTTTGCAGATGACTGCAGCCTAGGTGCAATCACTGAATCCCCAAATTATGCCAGTATACTGCAAGAGAGTCTCACACAGACCAGCAACTGGTGCATTAGTCACGGTCTCAAACTGAATGCAAAGAAATGCATCATCATTCCCTTGGGCACAAACAATGTCCCTTCACACTATCAAATCAACAACGATAACCTAAGTATCCATGAAGTGGTAAGGGACCTGGGATCACAGGTTGACCATGGCCTTAACTTCAACAACCACTTGTCTACTGTTGTAAGGAAAGTTTTCTACATAGCTGACTTGATTAGTAAAGTCATCACCTCAAGAGCAAAACAGGTTATAACCACCCATGCACTTGGCAGTTATCCAGCCCATAATTGAGTATAATGCCCCATTTGGTATGTATTGTATTAAGCACCTGCAGCAATTAGAGAGACTGCAGGCATTTCTAACAAAGAAGATCAAGGGCCTCCAACATGTGCCTTACACTAATTTACTAAAGTCCCTGTCACTATATTCCATATCATATAAACTTCTTAGGGGAGACTTATGCCTGGTCTACAGAGCAACCCAAGACCCAAACCTAATGAACTTACTGCATATCCATAAATCATATGGGTCTAGGGCTGCCAGTTCTAGGGACTTAAATATGGCCTGCGAATTAAATAGGACTTGCTGGAGGGACAGATTTATTTCCCAGTGTCTGCCACGTCTTTGGAACAGGCTACCAATTCATGTGAAACAGAGCACCTCTATGAACCTATTCAAGAGGAAACTGGACGAGTGGATAGGGCACCATAATTCTTACCGGGGAATAGTGTCCACAACCCTCCTGGACATGGGCAGTCATCACTAAATGCAATCTTGGGTATTGACTAGTACTTCTACTGTATTACATTGGGTTGAAACAGCTAGGCTTAAAATAACGTCCGGGTCGATAGCCTAGTACTCTTCTATGATCGTATGAACTGGAACTAGGCTACAATACTGAAACATATGTATTTTTACATGCATGTTTTCATCTTTGTTATGCCTATATTTTATTATATTTAATAATTTTCTTATGTTTTTATAGTCTTTCTTGGGCTGAATGTGGAAATGGCCCATTTGGGTGAGTTTTCTATCCTCATTAATAAATGAAATTAAAATAAAATAAACATCAAATCATCAACTTTAGTTATATTATAAATTGTATCTCCTATAATGCATATAGGAGATGTAAAACAAAAGTTGCTTAATTTTTTTACCTTGATAACTTAGAACAGATAGTAGCTGTTTTTACATGAATGTGCCTTTAAAGGCTTGGCAAACAATGGTTACCGTGAATGGTTTAAGAACTATAACCTGCCCTCCCAGTATTTTATGCTCTCTTATGATCAATTTAATGTTTTAGAGAACTAGAAATTTATGCTGTATCTGCAGACAAAATGTCTGCAGGTAGCACCCAAACTCTTTCAAACACACTCTGAGAAATCATGCTATAAATAATTTGGATATTATTTTATTTCATTAATAAAAATGACTTAAAACAAGTTGTTAATATGAAGCAGTGAGGTTCATCAGTAGGCTTTTAGAATTCAATTTTCCAGTTAGATTCTGAGTAGTGGTACATTATATGTAAAGTCTGAATATCTATGCGTCCATGTGGAGTTTTGCTCTGAGCTTCAGTTTCTGTGCACATCTAAAAGATGCACCATATAATAAGTGGCTGCCTTCCAAATTGCCCATAGGTGTGACCACAGCAGGGGCACGTGTGTGTGTGTCTACGTGTGTTTGTGTGCATCTTGCATTGAGGTGATGGCTCCATCCAAAGTTTCTGTGCCTTGTGCCCAACATTTAACAGAAAACATCCACAGCATCCATGACACTGAAATAGATTAAGTGGGTAATCAGAATATGAATGAAGAAATGAATGAATGAATAAATCTGGTCACAATATTACTGAGCATTATACCATACTTTATATAATAAGCTAGATTACATGGCTTCATTTGTTCTTCCCTCCATTTCTCGATACTAAGCACTGACCATGAGGCCATCCTGTTTAACCTGACTTTTATTAACAAACTGGGGAACATCTTCCCCTTTCTAGACTACACAAAAGGTAATTACTCAGGAATAAACATCTTGCTAGCTAATACAGATTATGAAGTAATACATAAGGATCTATGCATTATACCTCAGTATGCTTATCTTATAAACGTTTAAAATCAAGATGGCTGACTATGGGAGGCCACAGAGGGATCGAATAATGCTTTGGAGCAACAGGAACAACAACAGATACTAGGGGAAGCTGAGATTGGGAATGAGATCAGGATAGACCAGTCAGGGAAAGTTTATAGCTTGAACGGTTTTAGTATATATAATTATACTGAACAACTGATTACAGCAACGCATTTTTCCCTATTTGAGAAAGGGTTTAAATTTGTGCCATCCAAAAAACCGAGGATTGCCCAAGTGATCACTGAGTTTAAATTGCACATTAGAAAATTAAATCTTCGAATGCTTTTTCAGGAAAGGGACAATGAACATGTGATTTTAGCTAATAGATTTAAGAAAAAAAGTCTTTTTAATCCCCCATTGAATCCGGTTCTGGCTCATTTTGATAAAGCTTGTACCAGGGAGATTTTCCAAGAGTTTTATAATTACAAGGATTATTTTTATAATTTAATGAGGGAAGAGGTGTTACTTTTAAACTCCTTGAGAGAGACAAATGTTTTATGGGTTATGAAGCTGAACAAAGGGGGTGGGGTAGTACTGGTAGAATCCACTGATTATAGGAACGATATTACAAGTGTACTACAAGACACTGAGAAGTACCTGGTTGTTTCTGTTAATGAGGCAAATATTTTGCACAGAAGAATACAATGGTTCCTGGAGGATAGTCTACTGCAGGGAGTTATCAATACACTCAGACTTGCTTACTGGTACTTATATGTGTTTACTGCTGCTTATTTGCGTTTACACCTGCTTACTAGTACCTTATTCATTATGACAGTGCCCCTTTGCTTGAATTATATTTAAGTTAAATATCTCATGCGATACTCTTATGTCAGTTTTATGGCAAAACGGCATTCATTCCAGATGGAAAATGATATGTGCAATTGTTGGGCTCGAACCGTGACTGCCTCTTTGATAGGCTGATGCTCTAAACACTACACTATTGACACTTACGGTGATTCCGCTTGTTTTTCTCTATTTCAATGAATATGATGTGTAAGCTACGCTCGGAGGAGAACGGAGACGAGCAGACATGCTGCGCTTTGGTTACACCTTCACTATTGCTGCAATTCGAATGTATAATAGGGAAATGGGGACAGGGAATCTAATCGTAACAGTTCTGGGGAAAGGGCTCTACATTCCATTATGTGCTTGTGTGTTTACTACTTCGATTTTATTTCACTGTTCATGGACACTCTTGTATGCTTAGCATATATTTTGGTATCCACGGACACTGACTTACTGACTTACTATTAGGGGTGGGCTTTACTAGTAGGCATAATACATTTTGCAAGTATTGGGGCATGTTTACACCTCTGTAGAGCAGTTGTACATGCCCCTTGAACTCGCACACGTTTCCTGCGCACATCAAGGGTGCGGCGGCACGCCCTCATACATATTCATATGGCACTGCTGCTCCATCTGTAGTGAAGATGTTCGGCGCAAGGCTAAAACCCGTCCTTGTGCTGAGCTTCTTAAATCCTGGGGAATGTTAAAATCAGTTCAAATAGATGAATCAATTCAAATAGGTAAGTGCTTTCATCTGTAACACGACAGACTTTTTCAAAACCGAATTTGCAATGTCATTTCCTTCCTTAAATACTATTGTGTTTCCTTTATCAATTAACAATAAAAGCAACAGTGTGTCACAAATAAAATCATTGTTAAAAACAACTGTTTGTCAATAGAGCATGTGTTTTTCCTTTAAAAATAAATAGACGTGAATGTTTTCCAAACTTCTAGCCCTTTGCTTTAAAATGGGCAACAAGGTTAAGTGATTGTTAATACCAGGGGGTTCAATGGCATTCAGTGTACATTGCCACACCAACTACTTCATTTCAATTTCATTCCCCCAGTCACCCCTCCCCCATCACATTTTGCCTAACTATATCCAGTATACCGAATTTAAAACCAAGAAAATTGTGACAAATTTGTGAGTGTTTGAAAAGGGCATCATTCTTATTTTGTGTCTCAGTGGCATACAGGTGTTCGTAAAGTCTCCTCCGAAGTAAACTTTTCGTCTTCCCTATATAAAAATGGTTACAACCCTGACAAACATTAATATAAACCAGGCCAGTCGTCTGACATTTACCGTGTACCAATTTCACCTTCTGTGGAGAATCACCCAACTGAATTTCCACACTTTCCAGAATAAAGGAACACTGTTGACATCTACCACATTTCCTGGTCCCTGCCCAATGTCCTGTGTGTAATCTCGGGTGCGCAAATACAAATTTTCATTCTTACCCACCCTATTGTTGAAAAGCAGACCATTACCCAGGGAGTTTGTAAGATGGTCGTTCCCTGAACTTTCCTCCTAAAAGAACCAAATTCCTACACCATGGAGTTGGAAAACTGACTATTTGCCCCCTGTGATGTATTGGTAACCGACTGTGATTGTCCCGTAATGGGGTGTGTCTAGTCCCCCATCCATCCAGCGCCTCTCTCCCAAGGTGCAAAACCCAATCTTTGAGGTAGCCTCTACTCACAAACATGGGTAAGTTGTGCCAACTCTTTTTTTAAAAGTTCTATAGTTGAGCACATCCTTGCACCCCTAATCATTTGCCCATGAACCAAATTATTTTTAATATAAAAAGGGTGTTGACTCTCATACCTCAGAAAACTCTTAGAATATGTGGGTTTACGATAAACTGTTGAGACAAATTAGTTCACTTCAACATCCTTGGTCAAGCAAACATCCAAGTAATTAATAGAGTGAGAATTGTATGTGTTCGTAAATTTAAAATAATCACAAATATTGTTTGTGTACTCAAAAAATTCATTAACAATATCCAGGTCCCCTTTCCATAGAATGAACACATCATCCAAATAGTATAAGCACAATAACCAGTGCTTTGCACATTTCATTTCAAAGATATATCTCTTCTCCCACATAGTCATTACCAAGTTGGTAAATATCAGGGTGCAGCTTGAACCCATTGCAACCCCCCTCAATTGTTTGTAAAATTCATCCTCAAAATCAAAGTTGTTGTTATTTAAAATACATTCCATAGTTTCCATCACAAAACTAATCATACTAGGATTCAACTTGCTATAGTCTGTTCACCAACCAGCTATGGTAAAAATCCTTGAAAAATATTTACAGAACGCTAGGCAGCCAACTTGCAATAAAAACTCTGTTTAATTAACATCAAGGTTAAGCGCTTTCACTTACATCACAGTAAGCTTCATCAGAACCACAAAAAGTGAACTGACACACATTCAAATAACTTTTTTGGCGCCAAAAAAGCAACAGGAAAACATTCACTTAAAGTGATACAATAAAACAGGTCTAAGTCTATGTTTAAGCAAGACTAAACCAATAATAATCTGTACAATCTTAAAAATATCATAATTGCCAATAATAATAAATAAAACATCTCAAAATTTGTTTTAAAAATCTACTAACTAGATAATATCAAGTCAATGCTAACAAAGGTTTAATAGATAAAAAATCATTAAGTCCAGGTGGGGTAGAGGCATCAGTAAATAGTTGCCAAAATAATTCCTTGTAAGACAATATTCCCTTAAAATTACCCCCCTTAGGATCTATAACAACACTGTCCAATATTGCAAATTTGAAGAAATGCCCTTCACCATACTTGTTGATATGTCTATATAAGGCATTCTTACCATCCTTAGTTTTAATACTGTAAAGATGCGAATAAATACGTTTATTTAATTTTCTTTCTGTTTTACCTATGTAATATCCCGAACAAGCCATACATTTAGCAATATATATAACCATTTTAGTTTGACAATTTCCATACTTAGGTCTAATTTCTGTGTGGGTAACATTCTCTAAAATAATCTTTTCAACCTCATATATAGAGCTACACTGTTTACATGCACCACATCTTGTTGTGTGTTTGTTATTGTCAGCTCTACACCAATATCCTCTCTCTAAATAGTTCTTAATATTTCTTCCCACTTTGTTAACAAACTGAGGGCCACTACCCAACACTGTGGCAATATCATGATCTGCAAGAATGATATTTCAATTGATTTTAAATATATTCATAATTTTACCTAGGAATGGGCCATACACCAAGATACATACTCTCCTGAAAGTGGTATCATACTTTGTTATGATGTCATGTTTAAAAATCGGTCCGTCACTATTGTTATTAATAATATTGTTAGACATCATATTATTATATTTATAATTATAACCTAATAGGGGTTTATACTTACCACCCCATTCACTAGTAACGTAATGGCTGTAACCATTTTTATATAGGAAAGACGAAAAGATTCCTTAGGAGGAGAATTTACGAACACCTGTATGCAACTGAGACACAAAATAAGAATAATGCCCTTTTCAAACACTCACAAATTTGTCCCAATTTTCTTGGTTTTAAATTCGGTATACTGGATATAGTTAGGCAAAATGTTAGGGTGGGTGACTGGGGGAATGACACTGAAATGAAGGAGTTAGTGTGGCAACTTGCACTAAATGCCATTGAACCCCCTGGTATTAACGATCACATAACGTTGTTGCCCATTTTAAAGCAAAGGGCCAGAATTTTGCAGAACATTCACGTCTATTTATTTTTAATGGAGAAACACCTGCTCTACTGACAAACAGTTGTTTTTAAGAATGATTTTATTTGTGACACACTGTTGCTTTTATTGTTAATTGATAAAGGAAACAGAATAGTATTTAAAGAAGGAAATGACATTGCACATTCGGTTTTGAAAAAGTCTATCATGTGTTACAGACGAAAGCACTTACCTATTTGAATTGATTCATCTGTTTGAGCTGATTTTAACATTCCCTGGGATTCAAGAAGCTCAGTGCAAGGACGGTTTTTAGCCTTGCGCCGAACATCTTCACTACAGATGGCTCAGCAGCGCCATATGAATATGTATGAGGGCACGCCGCTGCACTCTTGATGTGCACAGGAAACATGTGCGAGTTCAGGGGGCATGTACAAGTGCTCTACAGAGGCGTAAACATACGCCAACACTTGCAAAACATACTATGCCTACTAGTAAAGCCCACCCCTAATAGTAAGTCAGTAAGTCAGTGTCCGTGGATACCGAAATGTATGCTAAGCATACAAGAGTGTCCACGAACAGTAAAATAAAACTGAAGTAGTAAACACACAAGCACACAGTGGAATGTTGAGCCCTGTCCCCAGAACTGTCACAATTAGATTCCCTGTCCCCGTGTCCCTATTATACATTTGAATTGCAGCAATAGTGAAGGTGTAACCAAAATGCAGCATGTCTGTGCATCTCCGTCCTCCTCCGAGCGTAGCTTACACATCATATTCATTACAATAGAGAAAAACAAGCGGAATCACCGTGTCAATAGTGTAGTGTTTGGAGCATCTGACTATCAAACAGGCAGTCACAGTTCGAGCCCAACAATGGCACATATCATTTCCATGTGGAATGAATGCCATTTTGCCATAAAACTGACATAAGAGTATCGCATGAGATACTTAACTTAAATATAATTCAAGCAAAGTGGCACTGTCATAATGAATAAGGTACTAGTAAGCAGGTGTAAATGCAAATAAGCAGCAGTAAGCACATATAAGTACCAGTAAGCAAGTCTGAGTGCACTTGCATGGGTCTAAGCAGTGCCCAGCATAGGGAATGTATATACAGCTATATAATATATATATATATATATATATATATATATATATATATATATATATATATATATATATTGATATGTTGATATATATATATATATATATATATATATATATATACATACACACACACATATATATATATATATATATATATATATATATATATATATATATGAAGAAAAAATGATGTAACAATGCAGCACGCAAAAGGAATGAGAAGGGAATCAACAGCAACCCCAGCATTATATAGCGCTGTCAGCGTATGTCATATCCAGCTGGGCAGGAGTGAGCAAAGCACTGCTACTCACACCACAGGCAGGATATTACCAGTGTGAGTAACATTGCTGATTTGTTAAGTCTACTTTACACACAGAGAGTAGTCCCTGGTGGGACTACCCAAAAATAGATAGACCATTTGGCCTTCAGACCATTACACAAGCAAGGGCAGGTATGTTCAAGGACTAAATGTTGGGAGAGCCTGAGAATACATGGGGTGGGACAACATACGTATAGGGCCCCTAATGCTCTGGAGAGGGCAATGTGTGGAGGTGTGTCATGGCTGCGATAACAAGTGGACAATGGAAGGTATGCATGTATTTTGTGCATGGGTGGGGTGGAGGAACTATGGGTATGAAATTATGGAGCCAGGCATGCCAGAGTTGGATGGGCTATTTCTAATTGGACTGCCCCGTGGAGGTCAACAAGTTCGTTATAGGTAAATATGCATGCACACATGCAGACATCTATATGTAGAAGTACATTCTCTGTAACACATTCATTCCATTTGCAGACATAAATAACATGAATGTGCCCTTAAAAACCTCGACAGTAGATAGAATAATAGGTTGTGCAGAAGAGGAACGGGACAAAACTGCTAAAACACAGAAATGTGTACAATGTCCGAAGTCAGTGCTGTGCTGACAATAATCAAATGTGAGGACTTCACCACACATGGAATCATTCCTGTGATCTGCCTGCTATGGCAATGCCAACTACTAAACTGGTCTGTTTGTAAAATGAATACACCGAACGCATACATAATTAGGCGCTCATGTGTAACATGTGCGTTACCACATAGTCATATATATTAATTAATTGCAGTGTCATGTTAACGGGAGTAAGAATATAATGAAGTATAGAATCTAATCTTGACATAAACACATGCGTGTCCCATGTGGGACAACCCAAAAATTGTGAATAGTATTCTTTTGGTCACTCACGTCACCAATGTTTATGGAATAAACGTTTGGGAGTTCTGAGGATATGTGGAGTGAGTCAACCGATGGGATGGGTGATGGGTCTATAGGAGTAGGTAGTGGCCAATGTGGGGTGATGGGTCTATAGGAGTAGGGAGTGGCCAATGTGTACTGGTGTGGATACACTGTGAATCTGACTGGAGAATGGATGACAGCAGTGTTAGGGAGGAGCTGGGGTGTGTTTTTGGGGAACCAGGAGCCATGGGAATATGGGTATATATGCAAACAAAGCAACGCAGCAATAGTGTATTAGTTAGAGCAAACCCCCTAACGAACAGACATTCCCATACCGAATTCCACTGTATCACATACCATTTACCATCGGTATTCCATACATGAACACATGAACATATTGCAACATCTGTACACTGTATAACCTGCAAAATATCAATTAAAAGATAATTGGAGTGAAGTGCCAGTGTCATAATGAATAAGGCACTAGTATGCAAGTCATGCATATATAAACACCAGTAAACATGTGTAAGTGCAGTTGCGCAGGGTATGTATTGCTTTACAGACACATTTATATGTGTGTGTGTGTGTGTGTGTGTGTGTGTGTGTGTGTGTGCATAGATATACACAGATATACAGCTATGATAGGAAACAGCACACAAGAATGACATATGTTCACAGGCTATACCAATGGAAGGAAGTGAGGAGCCCAAGCAAGAAACATAAAACACATAGCATAACCTTCCACCCCCCCAGCCGGACACGGGAAACATACACACAAACAATGTAAAGAGTCCACTGCTCCCCAGACCACAGGCAGGATACAACCAGGGGGTACACTGTGTGCCGATGAATTCTAATCTTGGAACACAGACTGGAGTGTCCCTTGCGGGACACCCCAAAAATTGCCAAGACCAAAAGAAGGTGATAGACCGACCATTCTGGCTGCAGTGTATACATACTTGGAATACAAGGGTGGGAAACCCTGATGACCCATGGACCGAAACAATTGTATGAAATGGGTCCCGTGAAGTGGAGAGTGGGCAGCATGTAGTGGTGTGTCCTGAACAGACCTGGACCCAGAGTAAGGATGGGTGCTGTTGAGGAGGTGCAGGTGAGGGAACTATGGGTAGCTGCTTATGGGTCTAGGTGTGCAGGTGTTGGCTGATGTGTGCCTATATGGACAGCCCTAGGGATGTAAGCGAATGTGTTCACTGGGCAGAGGTGTCACCCAACGAGCAGCCACACCCACTACGAGTCTCACTGCAGCAAACTGTAATCTATGTGGCAAGGAACAGAATAACCAGATGTAGACGTATATATGTAGAGATATGTGAGTGTATATCTACCCATAGCGACATAGAGATAAGCCTCTGCCTCTCTGTAGTACAAATGTATACATACAGAGACTGAATACAGATTCATACTGACATATAAATATATACATATGCAGAAACCCATAGATCCATATGTTGTGAGATATATATATATATATATATATATATATATATATATATATATTTATATATATATATATATATATATATATATATATATATATATATATATATATATATCTATAGACAGCAAAATATAAATATACATGTATGCATACATTTACAGATATATCTGTATATAGTAATGTAAATAGATATATATCTATATCTATCTATCTATATCTATCTATCTATATATATATATATATATATATATATATATATATATATATATATATATATATATATATATATATATATATATATATATAAACTGGAAGTATATCCCTCATTGGTGAGATCTGATCATAAACTAATCTCACTGGAAATCCACCTTCCCCCCCCACCCCCAACAAAAAGACCACAGTGAAGAACTTCTCTAAAGCAAACTTCACACTACTCATGACTGGTGTGGTATCCTTCAAGGCCCCTGAGCCAGTGGAAACCACAACCCAACCTGCGGAAGCCCTTACAAATGCCTTCTATGAACACCTCCAGGACTGCATGGATCAGGCAATCCCAAATAAAACCAAGACTCTTTCCACAAAGGGCAAACGTCCAGTCTGGTGGACCCCAGCCATTAACAAACTTTACAATAAGAGGAGAAAGCTATTACATGATAGAACAAAATCCATAAAAGGGAAGTCACCCCTGATCATTATTAGTAAAAAAATACGAGCACTCATAAAATCAACTAAGGCCAATTTTGAGAGAAAAATTGCCATGGATTCAAAGGACAATCATAAGGCCTTTTTCAGCTATGTTAGGAACCTGGGTGGAAACTCCCAGATATGCTCAGAATTAGTCCAAAATGATACAAAAATCACTGAACCCACAGACATTGCCAACATACTGGCAGACAGGTTCAGTGCAAACTTCACCCCCTCTCCCCCCCTAAAGGAGAGATAACTATCCCAGCAGAGTGTAGCCTCCCAGACATCTCAAATGCGCAGGTGAAAGCTGCTCTCTCTAAAGCTAAAAACACAGCATCAATGGGACCGGATGGTGTCCCCGGCTGTGTGCTACATGAGCTAAATGAGGAATTAAACCCACACATAAGGCAGCTGTTTAATCTCAGCCTTACCACAGGATACGTGCCCAAGGAGTGGCGTATGGCAACTGTGGTCCCACTCCACAAAGGCGGTGCCTCTACGGACCCTGGTAATTACCACCCCATAAGCTTAACAAGTCTAGTCTGCAAAGCTATGGAGAGGATCATAATGGAGCTCATAAACAAAGATATAGGGGACTTGCAAACATTGGACCCGACCCAGTTTGGCTTCGTCAAGGGCAGATCATGCCTTTTGAACTTGGTCGACTTCTTCGAAACAGTCACCAAGGCCATTGATGTGGGAAAGGCAGTCCATACAGCCTACCTTGACCTTGCAAAGGCCTTCGACACAATACCCCACTTGGGTATTGTAGAAAAACTTACCAGCTTAAATGTAAACCCATATGTCACAAGATGGGTTGCAAACTGGCTTAAGGACAGAACCCACAGGGTTAGAGTTGCTGGCACTATGTCAGACTCCAAGCCGGTCACAAGTGGTGTCCCACAGGGCTCGGTCCTTGGCCCCTATTGTTCGGTATCTACTTCTCAGAAGTACAGGCCAACATGGGAGGACTTTGGCTGACAAAGTTTGCAGACGACTGCAAACTGGGCGCCATAGTGGAAAGTGCATCGGACACGGATATCCTTCAGAAGGGACTCACAGAAACAGATAGCTGGTGCCAGAGCCATGGCCTGAAGTTAAATGCCAAAAAATGTATAGTCATACCCTTCGGGAAAAACAAGGTAACCCCAAGCTACCATATAGGTGGCAATCCACTAAGCACAGAAGAGGTTATCAGGGACCTGGGGACCCAGGTTGACAGTGGCCTTTCTTTTGACACTCACGTTGCTAAAGTGGTTAGAAAGACCTTCTACATTGCCCACCTGATCATGAAGGGATTCACATCCAGATCTAGTGAGGTCATTGTTCCCTGTACTCTTCACTTATCAGACCAGTGATCGAGTACAATGCCCCATTCGGGATGTATCTCACCCGACATCTGCAGCAATTGGAGAGACCCCAAAAGTTCCTCACCAAAAGGATAAAGGGACTCCAAAATCTGTCATATGCTGCCAGATTGAAGAAACTCCAGCTCTATTCAGTTGCATACCGTCTGCTCAGAGGTGACATGTGCCTGACATACAAGGTCATGTCCAACCCGGAATTAATGGACATGCTCCACCTCAAAAAATCCAAATCCACCAAAACCACTAGAGCAAGTGACTTAAACCTTAGCACGGATATAAATAGGATGTGCTGGAGGGATAGATTTATCACTCTGAGACTCCCTATGCTGTGGAATAAAATCCCGATCCATGTGAGGCAGAGCACCTCGCTGGCTCTGTTCAAGAGAAATCTTGACCTGTGGATGGGAGATCGTAGGTTTATCCTGGGAATCATCTCTGTGTCACTGCTGGACAGAGGCACAACAAACTAATGGGCACAGTATTTTTTCATATAAGGGGTGGCGTAAGCCACAAAAATTTGGGCTAGGCTTATAAATGCCTTAGGGCAGATGGCCTAGTATAAACCTATGAACCTATGAACCTATATATATATATATATATATATATATATATATATATATATATATGTATATATATATATATATATATATATATATATATATATATATATATATATATATGACTGTAAATATACACATGTATATAGCTAGGATATGATACAGCAGTTACAAGTAACATATGGTCACGGGGCCGTGCATATGCGGGTGAAGGGTTGAATAAACAAACGTGTAACACATAGCATCAACCCCCTCCAACCCCCAGCTAGGCCGGTGAGACATACAGACACACAATAATGGTAACCACACCACTACTTCCCTGCCAGGTCTAATCTTGAAATATGGACATTGATGTCCCTTGTGGGACACCAAAAATTAATGATCAGAGGCAGTCCCAATAATGACTTATCAAACCACCCTGTAGATGTACACGGACCAGTAGGCTGTGCAAGCTTGATAACCCATGGGTTGGCACAATGTACGACATGTGTCTCAACACGGGGAGAGTGGGCAGTGTGTAGTGGTGTGTTTATAACCCACCTGCACCCACAGTAAGGATGAGTGCTGTAGAGGAGTGGCAGGTGGGGGAACACTGGGTATGCAATTATGGGCCTAGACATGCAGGTGTTGGCTGGCAAAGTCGTATTAGGACCACCCTGGGGATGTATGTAATATTCCAAAATGGGCATAGCTGACATCCATGCCTCTAAACCCCCTAAGCGCACATCGACTGGACAGGACATAAACCATTGGGGGAACAAATAGGGACCATACCTCTGAACTGTCCCTGATTTCCAGGGACGTCCTAGATTCCGACTCGGTTTCTAACTCTGCCCCACTTAACCCCTCCTAAAACTAGAGACATTTGGAGGAAAGGTGGTGAATTGCACGTAATGAATAATGACAACAATTAAGAGTTATAAACATAATTTACCTCAGAAAATGTGTATAAATTCATATGCTCTGAGTCTGTCAATGTGTCAGGTTAATAGCACCAATACTTTAAATGTGTCCCTGATGTTGTTATGCCATGTCCCTGATTCAATTTGTATATTTCCCCAATTGTATGAGAGGTCTGATAGGGACAGAAGGCACATATTCCACTGACAACCTTAGAAAGATTATAGAATATTAAGTATGCAGTAGTATGACTCGGCTGAAGGATGTGGGTTCCAAAACCCAATTACTTGTTTGTATTGAAGAGTATCAGTTCCTATGTATTAGCCAGATGTGTGCATTGTAAGAGAAATACACCAATAATATCAATCAAACAGGCCATGGATTGTGTACAGTTGAACGGCATGCTGTCGCCTAATGGGCAGCCATTCCCGATACTGTAGGCATGTAATCCGATGTAATAGGCATCACAAGGTAATATCGTAGTCCTCACTCCCATGCAGGGGCATGAGTGTCAGATGCAAACACCAAATGCAGTGCATTTGCAAGTGCGGGAGCAAGCGGGTGTAAGCCTGTTTGGCCGCCAGTATGCGAGTATTACACTGGTAAAGCAATGTAGAGACTTACTGAGTGTAAGAAACTGTAACCAGAGCATTGCTTAGCACCATGCAAACGCATGCACACCCGCTCACAACTGCTTTAATGTGCCTTAATCACACCGTATCCAATGGCCTTGTTCTGCCCAGCAACAAAATAAATGGCCTCTGCAAGGCTCAAAACCAGAACCCTGCACACACAGCTATTGTGATGTACCACTAAGTCGTGGCAGATATATAGAAATTGGACCTTATCACAAACATATCATCCAGCACAGTCATTCAACAGTATAGGAAATGTATTCCATCATGTAAATATATGTGTGAGTGTTTATGTCCAGCATATAGATACATACATATATATAGATATATCAGGAACATCCCATGTGACAACAAAGAATTACAAAGGAATGAAAAGGGAAACACCAGCAATGCTTGAATTATGTAGTGGTGTCGTTCTATGTAATATAAAGACTCCCTCAGACAGATAAGTGTCAGTCATACAGGCAGACATTTGTACATTGGCCATATATATCACTCTATGCATGTTATTGACATTAACACAACAGTTCCTGTCTAATCATTATGTGAGAACAGTACTCTTGCAAGGTGCTGTGTGCGACATCATCATCATGTCAAAGGTACATGGGGTAACCATAGAGGGACTGGTAGTGTTGTGTGTACAATGGAGTTGTCCGCATCACGTTTACCTGGAACATTTAGGAGTCATGTGCATACTAGGATCGTGCACCTGAGAGACAGGGGTGAGGACAACTGGAGTATGTTGTGATGCATATTAAAAGGGTTACATGTGTCCAATGGACACATGTGTGAAATGGACAGCTATGTATGGGGCAAATGTTGTTCTAGGAACCGATTGGCCTTTTGTTTCCATAGGGTTTAGAGTGGGATATGGGGGAAGGACAGTAGGTATGTTCGTGGAGGATAGGTAGGGTAGGATGACAGACAAGATAGCATACAGGGTCGGTATATGACACATATGGGGGGATACGCCTTGGACAGGGAGGGGTGTTCAGCATTCACAAGCCCATGAGTCCCCAGTTGGGAACAGTGGGATGGAGGTCCCCAGCCATGGGCAGCCACCACTGCACCAAAACAGCTGCAAAGGTGGCAGTGCTGGGGGCTGTCTAGGAGGGGCAGCTTCACCCTGTAAATGTGACACTCTGCCCTTAAGCTGGTGTATCTGGCCTCTAAACCTTTTATTGAGCCCCCTACGCACCACGTCCAGGACTGTACGACAATGGACATATCCTTGTCTGGACCTGCTCCCAGGGGGACAAGCCCCATCCTCAGTGGCGGTACCACCAGAAGGCGGTGCAGAGCCAACAGAGGTGGAGGTCCAAGGCTGGGCCCCAGATGTGCTGGTGCCTAGTGCCATAGCCAGTTGAAGTTGGACAGGAGGTTCTGCTGGGACCTCCAAACCCATACAGCCTATGGTGCTGCAGTTTAAACACAGATATGGCTTAGTAATACTCAACAGTATTCAAGATTACTTACAACAGCATGCATAGATATGACCATCAACCCAACAATGCAGATGGTATACATTTGCAGAGGGAGCACAACACATGCATATATACTGCATGACATCTGTACAATGTGTAGAAGACTTGTGACTGTAGCTATGAACAGTGGCCCATTATTGGCATGTTACTGAGAACCCCAGACAGTGTCTGTCATACCACTGTTTCATGTCACATATGTCCAGTCAGGGATGCAATAGCAGTTACTCATCACTATCACCATGTACTGGCTGCAATCCTCACACTATGCTCCTGCTGTTCACAGATATGTGTTCAGTGACTAACACAGGAAACAAATGGTTCCACACACTGACAAGTCCACGGATGGCCCTACAGATGGGGGTCCCTCACAAACAGAGCAATGTCTTTTCAGATTTAAAACATGCAGAATAGCCATTACCACAAACACCTTGTTAAACAGGCAGTTGTCTCAATGAAGCATAGTTACACTTAGATGCTGTAGTCATGTCTGGCACATCACCCTTTAGGCTATTTTCCACTGTGTATTTTGTTTGAGGAACATCCAGATATCATCTGTGATGCCATTTACCAAATATCAGATCCAGGTACCACTCACAGCGACTGTCATGGGCAAACACCATCATGATGTTCTTAGATAATATACTGTGTTTTTCATGCAAATGGCTATGGGAACATCATCGCAGCTGTTCCACATGCATTCAGCTAGAGGAGGACTGCAATAGGTGCAGAGGCCATCACCCGAACATGACCATCACTTCAATACACAAGCTGAGGTGAGCAGGTGTACACCTCCACATCCACCAGAGAGTGTGTGGGAGGGACAGACAGAGGCAAAGTACATCAGAAAAGGGCTTGGAGACTAAAACCTAAACATCGCCTGTCACACACCTACCAGTACAGGAGTTCAAACCCCTGACTGACTAGTCATTACAATTACAAGTGCATGCAGTTACTCCATGTGCCACAAAGCTGACATGCTGATGTGCTGTAAGAACATATATATGTGTTGGTGTGCGATATCTGCAACAGAGATATAGTAGACAGAAATTAGGTGTAGCACACATGGCTGTCCACATGTATGGATGTCATTGTCAACACAACCACACTCTCTAATGGACTCACATTGACACTCTTTGCCAGGCCCACAAATACACTCCCAAACCACTTAGTTTGCCACACTGCAGTAATGCACAGTTACTACATGCACCACAGGGGCTATCCGGAGATTCTCTTGGCTAGGGCATGTGAATGTGTTTGACATCTGTCAGTATGCCAATGGGAGTTATACTGGGAGTGACTGTGGTTGGGAGCATCATACCCCACACGCAGACACAAGGTGCCAGTACTGACATGCATGTGTGCATTGCTTCATGGGTGTGTAGTGGTTGGCTGTGCAAGATGGCCGTACAAGGCTGGGTGAGGGTAATCCTTGGCATCACCCCACCCGACAATGGTGTGCAGTGTGGTCCAGGGGTGTAGTGTCTGCAATGTTCCACACAGATGGGTATTGTATGAACTCTCCTGACATCCTGGTTACAATTCTGTATGGCCATAGCTTTGCAATACATGCCATGTCTGTGCTTTATAGTGCTTGACATGGACATTGCCTAAGATGTGCATGTCCTACAATAATGTACAGTGACATGTACAGGTGTACCTGGTTTGGCTGACACATGTTGTGTACACAGACCATTATCCTCCGATATGCCAATACTGGCCTGGTGTGACATAACCTGCTTATAGTCAGCAGGTTGACCCAGCACCTGCATTGATAGCATGATACAGGTATTCCCTGATGTCTGTTGCATCGGTCCATACAGGGCACATATGTAAGGCATTGTATGGCCTCTGTGGATCACATTTGATGGCACCACATATGTTGCAGGCATCCATTGGGGAACATAGCGAAGGCACATTGTCTGCAATTATATGCCTATTGTACTGCTGTACATGGTGCCACACCCTCTGCAGCCCACTGCAATCACACCATGCCTACTATCTGTCATCAATGTGCAGGGTACTAGCAACATAGTGGGATATTCTAGGCAAGTGTGTTTGTGTATGACACATGGGTTCAGGATGTATTCCGGGTAATAGTAGGGTTGCATACTTTGTTCACCAGACCATTTGCCAGATGTAGGGGTAAGATTTGCCAACACAGTCCCTTGGCTGACTGACATCTGTACTCCTTGTGAGGTGGACATTGTGACATAAAAGACAGACACCATATAGGAAAACTACAAAATCCACTCCCCGACATGTCCAGTGGTTAGACACACAGCCACCTCCACACAGGCTCTGACAGTCAAACACACACACACACACACACACACACACACACACACACACACACACACACACACGCACACCTGCCATGTCCTGTAATAGAACCTTTATCTAACTAGTTTATCACACTACAGCATTATGCAGTTACAGCATGCACTACAGGGATTACTGGGTTACAGTAGTCCCAGATGTGTATGTCTAGGTGGGTGACATCAGCAGGATTGCCAAAGGTGGTCATGTGGATTGTAAAGAGTGTGCATACTCTAAATAGCATAGCTCCTGTCTCAGGCAGACAGACACACACACACAGTTGGCCTCTCTTGGAATAGAACCCCTGCTTCACTAGATAACCACACTACAGCAATACACAGTTACAGCACGCACTATGGAGAATACAAAGTTGCAGCAGTCCTAGAGGTGTATTCCCAAGTGGGTGACATCAGTAGAATTGCCAAAGGTGGTCATGTGAATTGTAAAGAATACATACTCTAAAAAGCATTGTTCCTGTCGCAGGCAGACAGAGACACACAGTTGGTCTGTTCTTGGAATAGAACCCCTACCTAACTAGTTTATCACACTACAGCAATACACAGTTACAGCATATGCTAGAGAGAATATAGAGTTGCAGTGGTCCTAGAGGTGTATTCCTAGGTGGGTGACATCAGCAGGATTGCCAAAGGTGGTCATGCGAATCGTAAAGAGTGTGCATACTCTAAAAATCATAGTTCCTGTCTCAGGCAAACAGAGACACACACAGTTGGTCTCTTCTGGAATTGAACCTCTACCTAACTAGTTTATCACACTACAACAATATGCAATTACTGCACACGCTACTCAGAATACAGGGCTACATTGGTCCCAGAGGTGTATTCCTAGGTGGGTGACATCAGCAGGATTGCCAAAGGTTGTCATGTGAATCGTAAAGAGTGTGCATACTCTAAAAAGCATTGTTTCTGTCTCGGGCAGACAGAGCCACACACACACAGCTGGTCTCACTTGGAATAGAATTCCTACATAAGTAGTTTAGCACACTACAGCAATATTCAATTACAGCACATGCTACAGAGAATATTTGATTAGAGCAGTCCCAGAGGTGTATACGTAGGTAGGTGACATCAGCAGGATTGCCAAAGAAGGGCATTCCAAGTGTACCGCAGGTTGTACATGTCTGTTACATGTGTGTATCCACTGCTTACTGTCACAAAAACACAATTACATTTGCTTAACAGTGTCTTACACAGTCCTAATTGACAGTAGCAACAAGGCTTGCAGGTCTCGAATCCTGGACCATGCACACTGAGGTCACTGGACGTACCACTAAACCATTTGAGTTGTATACATGTTGTATAGAGTCTATAATGCACATCCTACTACAGGTATTCCACAGTACTGAAAACAAATGGGACAGTCCCTTTGTGTACATATGTACAGTACCCTTGAATGTGCTGTACTCTGTGAAACAAAGACAAGTCTACATCTGTACAACTGTCATAGCTACATATATATATGGTTCCCTATCAGAAGCCTGAAACACTATAAGCCTGAAAATCAAAATCCTGAAAACTATAGACTGAAAGACCAAAATCTTGAAAGACCAAAATCCTGAAAACACAAAATGGACATACTGACGTCATTGCGGCTTTACTATTGTTAGCCCTGTGGTGTTGGGTCATGCGATGGGTTCAGGTAAGTGTGCGGTTGGTTTTATGTTAGGGTTAGGGGCGGTTTAAGTGAGTTAGGGTTAGGGCGCAGGTTAGGCATGTATGCAATAGTGACAAATATTGGGGTTAGGGGTGGTTTAAGTGAGTTAGGGTTAGGGCGCGGGTCAGGTGAGTGTGCGATAGTGACGGACCTTAGGGTTAGGGTCAGGGTCAGTTGGTAGATATTAGTGTCTTTATAGTGACATATTAGCATTATTTGTGTTTTCAGGATTTTGAGTTTCAGGATTTTGGTCTTTCAGGATTTTATATATATATATATATATATATATATATATATATATATATATATATATATATATATATGGATTCAGGCACCTAGGCGGTGCGACACCCACCTGTGAGACAGCTGGATGTGGACACATGGCAGGATGACAATTTAACTGCAGTGACAAAGGACTGTGGACAATTCCCTGTCAAAATTGAGGGAACCCCTACACCCTAACCACAGGAGGCATATACAAACCACCACAGTGATACACTGTGCACCCCCTTGGAAGCCACCATGTGCAATTGTTGATGGAAAATCTTGCTGTGATAGCATGCCACGTGGGCAGGAAAGTGGTACCATGGAACCCGTGTGCTATGGGCAAAGCCTTTATTAATTGAATATGCAATGTGATGTGTGTTGTGCTTGGTGCATACGAAACCCAGACAGCATCATAATTTGTAGAAATGTGCCACAGCACGGAGGAAATCCTGCACATTAGTGTAGTCACACTTATGTTGTAAGATGTGCTTTAGGCGACGCTCCCTTACTACAATAGCCTTCCTATGCGGTGTTACAGGCATCCCCCTCAGAAGAGATTCACGTCGGGTATCCGTCAGGTTCTGCTCCTGCTGCAGAACACACAGAAGGTCAGCTAGCTGTACAGTAGGGCGACCAGTAATACCTTCAGCCGATGCCATGCCTCCACCTGGTTGTTAGTACATGGGAAGTCCATCTCAGAGACATCGGACACATTCCAGAACCGCATAGGGTATGACGATGGCATACGTGTCTGTACTGAACAGCGGGATGCATACTTGCGTGGTCGGCCTCGGACATAATGATGGTCTAGAAATACGCCAATCGGCTGAGCACATTCTGGTAAGGAAGCCACAATGTCCAGAAATGCAGGGACAACATCATCCAAAGGTAGGAATGCCAACGCTATCAGCTTGCGAATGGCAATGGAGAAAGCAGTGTCCGTGCCATAGAGGGTGACAAGGTGGTGATGCTGGATCTGTCACCAGATGATCTGTGCAAAATGGAATAGGCATCCCTTCAGAATACTCCTAGGGAATGCTTTCCGCTGGCACGAATTGCTGCCTTCTCAAAGTCAGTCATAATATACTGTGGTGACAAAGTGCATCCCTGTTCAGCAGCCATACCCCTCAGCACCTCCCACAAAGTGGTGTATGCAGACTCCGACTTCCGTGTCATGAGACAGTACACCAGGGGTACGATCCTCATTGAGGTGGAGGTGCCAATACAGCCATGTAATGTATATAGCTGGCGACATATATCAGCCCGTGTGGGAAAAGTGCCATCACCAAGAACGATGTTGGACCTGCACAGGTCAGTCAGGTTCTGTGTTGTAGTAAGTACTACCAAGGAAGCAGTACCATCCATATCCGACCTTCTACGAAGGAT